>NC_050470.1:12607872-12777872 GCF_013373865.1 Monomorium pharaonis
TGCTGTAAATCGTTGTCTGCTTCGTTAAGCACGCCTTTGACACCGGAAGTAGTAGGCGCGTTGTAACCATTCGATTTACCAAATATGACCACCCCTGTGAGTATCGGTTCTTCGTCGCGGTCGCAGTCGCAGTCACTGGCTAGTGTTGATGTCTCAACCAATGAACTTTTGCTGAAGTTGCTTGAACAACACAGGGCGTCTGACGCCAAATTCTCTGCTTTTATCGAGGAACAGCGACGCACTAATCAGGAGATTAACGCTAAGCTAAATCAATTAAATGTTATTGCTGGAAATGTGGAGAGAAATAGTCAGCGTATCACTTCGTTGGAGCAAAGCTGTGCTACCATTGCGCGTGACGTGGGTGACTTAAAGAGTCATCAGAGATCGTCTGAATTAGACTCGCATAGCCGAACACACAATATGCTTATCATATCTGGCGTGCCATCCACGTTGTCTATTACCCCTTTGACTCTTGTTCGCAATGTGTTTACGAAGCTTGGTATCCCTGAACTGTCGTGCCATATTTTGGAGATTAGGACCATTGCTCGTGAATCAGGTCGCACAGTGTCTCATGATCGTCCTTTGCCGATCTCTACCTCCGTTTCACTCTTTGTCACTCTAGCTTCTGTTGTTGTTCGTGATATCGTTATCTCGAGGAAGCGTGCGCGTCGTGTGCTAGTGCAAAGTGAGGTTTGCGAGAACGATTCAGGCGGAAATATTTACGTGAATGATCTGCTTCCCAAAAACATATATGAACTGCTGAAGCAAACAAAGCATACGGCCAAGAAGAAATCATATCATTATGTATGGGTCAGCAGGGGTCGTATTAACGTCAGACGCTCGGATGGCGAACCTGTGATTCGAGTAGACTCGGTGGCTGACCTTGATAAGTTGGCTTGACATACTCTTCCTGTTCCTTCATCGTTTATATTACCTTGGCACCTTTCTTGGTTAGCTTAGCTTAAGGATATTCTTCGCTTGTTCTTATTCGCTCAGGGTTTGCTTGTGTTGCTGGTTCTGGGATTACATGGCTCACACCAAAATTGCCTGTTTCATTACATTTGCGGTTAAGCTAGATTCGACCTTACTTTATTAAGTTAGATATGTAATTAGTTATACTTGCTCTTATCAGCGCTTGATTGCTTTTAAGTTTTCTTTCCTTCCCTTACCATAATCATCCTGCTCGTATCTGCGTTTGCTCAACTTTTGTATGTAGCTTGTAATCTAAGTTCTATACCTTACATATTAGTTTAAGATATATAAGAAATTATTGCACTACTGCGTTCGATTACACTAAGTCTGCTAACTTTGCTACTTTTGTACTCATCCTACCTTATACTTGCTTATTACATTTTGTCATTTCTACTTTGTTAATTTGACCATTGCACTATTTGTAATGTTAAACTGCAGTTTCCACTTCTTATCAGCGTTTTGATGGTCTTGAATCTGCTAATTTTTACTTATGTACTTCGTATGGCGCTTGCGATTGTTTCACCTCTTTGCTTGTAGTTTGTGACTGACCTTATTTTATATGCTTAGTTTTGATTATATGTTTATTGTTACTTTCATTGTTGCTTGACTAATTGTAAAATCTATGTTTCTGCTCAATCTTCTTTGCCCTACAGCTATTGCTCGGGCATAATAAACGCAATCAATCAATCAATCAATATCTCTCTCTCTCTCTCTCTCTCTCTCTCTCTTTCTCTCTCTTTCTCTCTCTCTTCTGCAGAAATTCATGCGCAAAAAATATGCAATTTTTTGTGTAGTAATTTTTGCATAATTTTTTTCTACGGGAAACTTTTACTTTTTTTGATTAAAAAAAAACATGTTTGGTTTTCATGCGATACAAAAGGTTCACACTTAACAAATTAAACTTTCGCCTAAGGATTCTCAAAGTAAAGTCTTTAACTTAAAAAAAAGTACATGTAATTTGAATGATTTTTCGCAAAGTTACATCACTTTGAAGATTGCCTAAAAATTCGGTCAAAATTTTTGTCTTGTTTTTTTTTGCGCCAGTGAAAAAAAAACAGTGCAATTTATATCTTAATTTTAAATTATGTCTTAATTTTGGGTTTGTATAATAATATTTTTTTTTAATGTGTTAGTTTAAGATTATTATATTTTATGTACAAGTATAAGCTATACAATGAGAAATATGAGCATATAAAAGTCACATTAAATATTTCCTAATTGCAATAAGATTAGTGTAAGAAAAGAAAATGTATTTTATGTTTAATGTGATATGTTTTTATTTATCAAAAAAATGTTTAATGTAATATATTTTCATTCAATCTTTTTATTAATTATGTTCATTTTGTATGAAAAATAAGAATATGTTAAAAGAAAATGTTGACATAAATTCGAGTTAATATGAAAGTAAATAAAATTATGTTTGTTACATTTATATGCTTCTACCTTTCTAACAATTGCACCATGATAGTATTTCTTTTATCAATTGCAAAATTTCTTTCATTATCTCTTTTGGAAACTTGTATTGTATTGATTCTTTCAATATTAATATCTAATAGTGTTTCGGTCAAGTCATTATTTATAAAACAAAAATTATGTAAAGCACAACATTCCATCACAATATTTGAAGCTTTTTCTATTTTATATACTGTTATATATTTCAGCCTTCGCCATCGACCTTTCAATAAACCAAAACAGTTTTCTATTTTGACTCTTGTTTTGCTATGTATTTTATTATATGTTGCTTGCATATGTGTAATATTTCGATAATCTTTAAAAGGAGGTAGAATCCATTCTTTTATAGGATATATTTTGTCTCCTAATAAATGTTAATTTGGTAAAAAGTATGAAAAATACCCATTTGCTTCAATTTTGACATATAAGTTTGAATTAAATCGTTAAAACTTTGCAATCATTAGCTGTTCGAGGATGACCGACATATACATTTGTAAATAGACAATCTGCTGTACATATTCCTTGCATAATTATTGAATGTGTCATATATCTATTTTGATAACACTTTTGATGCATACTTGGTGCTATTACATTTATATGGCAACCATTGATTGCTCCAGTTACACCTTAAATATTACAATAAACCCTACATATTTTATTATCACAATATTTGCAATATTTTATTCTCTTAAATGCAATATTAGTTATACCTGAAAAAACTTCAATATTTCTAAATTTTTCTTGTATTTTTATTCGTTGGTTAACAGTAGGCCATTGTATTAATATTGGTACTAATCTTAAAATACATTTTATCTAAATATTAATGCAATTCGAAATTCGGTGGATGTTGCTACATCAAATTTGTCTCCAATTTGTGCCATTGATATTTGACTTGACAAATAATATAAGGCTATTTGTTGAATTTTATGTGGTTGTACAGAATCTAATCCTCCAGTAAATTGCTAAAGTTATCGGTTTGTTTTTTATTCCTGTACTGCTGCACTTGTGCAATAAATTAGAATAAGAAATAATATATTTGTCTTATTCTAACTTATTGCACTAGTGCAGCAGTGCAGGAATAAAAAACAAACCTTATATTACAATTGTACTTTAAAATATTGATGTTATCAGGTTATATGATTATTTATTTTTGCATTTCTTGTTGTTGTATTATTGCTTTCAGTAAAGATTGAAACGTTAACCGTTTTATTCTAAAATTGAGAAAAAAGTCATGTTCGATGTATAAATCTATCTAAAACTCGATATATAATCCGGGACGGGTATGATTTTGTCTTTCCTTCAATGACATTAATAAATAAATTTTCCTCTTCTTTGCTTTTTTTGCATAAAAGAATTGCTTATAATTTCCACTGATGGTATTTCATCATCTTCGTCATCATTAAACACTTCGTTCATTAAAATAGGCAAATATCTTTTAAGACTCATATTTTGTTATTCTTTATTCTTTCATCATAGTTTTAAATTCGCGCGTATAGAAAAGAACTAAAACGTTTTAGCGTAATAATTACGGTACATGTTACTAGAGTAAGCTCCGCCTCTACCAATAGCAACCTTCGTACATGTACCAAACGATCACCAAAAGTCGTCTATTAGTAATATATTTTGACTTATTCACTAACCAATATGTATGTCATTATGTTCACTGCAATATTGGCAGTATATATGAAATTATTTAGTAGCCAATATTGGTGTCGTTATGGATACTGCAATATCCATAATGGTAGTGCATTAACATTTTATTAATAACCACTATTATTTTTACATTGGACAATATTGGCCAAGACTTTCCTAATATAACCAATATTTACACTGAGAAAAATTTCTGGTGAGATTGTCCAGAATTCAGGTTCAGCTTACCAAACCGTATAGTGAATAATCGTGTAATAAGACATCTAGTCAATAATACCAAAATATATAATAAACGCATTGTCTAATTAGCGTTACAATCATACTTAGATACGTTTACCAAACCGTGTAGTACAGCGTATGATTCATTTGATGAGCGTTACCAATAAAAGTATAGACTTCTTACTAAACTATTTGGTGTACACTGAGAGATATGTGGTTTACACATACAATAGTTTGGTTACGGTATCTCGACGCATCTAATGATCGATAAGAAGACATTTAGTCGTAAAATATATGTGTATTATATAAATTATATGCATATGTTTTTTAAATAATTTAAAATTATTTAAAAAGTATTTAAGAAACACACATATATAGTTAGTATATATATATATATATGTGTGTGTGTGTGTACACACACACACACACACACACATTATAAAATATTTTTTAATATAATTAATTGTAATAAATAGAGATACAGATCAAAATGAACAGGATATAATATGCTAAAATTACATCATTTCATTTAAATCTATAAATTTTAATCCATATTCCAATCGACTTTAATAAAATCAAAATTTATCGTCACTTTTTCACCCAAAAGATTACAATAAAATAAAACAGATTACTTATTTTCATCTAAATGCAATGCTGACAAAATATTGGTAGACATAAATTGCGAAATAAAACATTTAACGTGTTTATACATTTATTTTCAAATAATTTATAATATTATGTTATTATAATGTTATTACAGTGTTATTATTATGTTACTATTACTATATTATTACTAAACATATGTTGTAATAATATTATTAATAATATTATTATTACAACATATGTTTAGTCGTTACAATATCAGTGCCACATTTTTTTTTATGTTTTACAGCTAAAAATGGATTAAGAAGGTCTTCGATACAATAACATTTCCAAGTACATCCTTCGTTAACAACATAATATTGCATTTCATCATCATAACTTACAGTATTTAACATTTTACAAACTAAACATATATCTTCATTATCATTAACAAGAATGAGCTGAATTAAACCAAATTCTACAACGTAGTAAGCATTTATACCACATGTAACACATGAATTAATTCTATAAGTAATCCCATTGTATTGAACCCATGGCAACAGAAAGCATGAATTTTTAAATTGAGATGGTAAAGTATTAGAAAAGAGATAATATTTGTCGCAAAAACAAATATCTTTAATATCCCAGACAGCACATGTAGATTATGAGAACGATAATAGGATATTGCGAAAGTATATTGCAATATTCGTATAATATTAGAGATACGTCTGTGATATGGCGAGTATTGTTACGTGTGAGATGCACGTAATGTGAGAGATAGATCGCACTGGTATTTTAAAGTATTTTATTCTAACGTTTTACAGACTTTCGTCTAACTTCTAGTGGTTTAGTACAGAGACTGACTCTAATCATCGAGAGGGATCCTTATATTAAAGTCGGAATAAGTTAGCATCGTCCAATCATAGGAAGTGCTCGTAAGGCGGAAATAGCTATTGGTTGATTTCTTAAAAAGGAGAGAATTTGATAATTGATATCTATGTCATAAAGAATAGTTTAGGTGGGATGCAGGATGTTTACAGGACGAGGAAACAGACAAATATTAAGTTTAAAAAGACCGTAGATAGAAAAGGTTATCAATAAGTAAGGATCTGGTATGACACATCGGGATAGTTTTAAGACATAGTTTGTACAGAGTGATTAGATAGAAATATTTTAAAGAAGAGAATTTTTATCGTGTCTAGGCACGTAACACCTTCCCCCTTAAATTAAAGATCCTTCTTGATTTGACAAATTCTTATAATCTAGCGAATTACGATTACGGTGACATGATAACTTAATCTATTAATGTTCATACATAATACAGTTACACCATTTCAGATTGATACATAAATGAAATTAAAATTGAAACCTTAAGACTAATATATGGTCTTACATACTAAAATCGCACGCAATAAAATTACATTAAATTTGTAAGTCGGCTATTACGGGAACGAGATCGACGCCTTCCACTATTCTTTTCACATTTTTCAGTTTCGTCGTTCTGAAAAAGTTCATCTGCCGTAGGTACTGCGGTGAAAGTCACTACGTGTCGCGGGTCATTATGACGAGTTGTAACATTATTGTTGAAACATTTATAAAAATACTGAACGCATCCTTCTTTTGGTACGCAACATAGTTTAAAAATGTCGATACATTTTGTTATTAATGAACATTTTGCAATTATATATAAAATTACTAGGCCTGCAATGGTATATATTACATAGTAAAACCATCCTATAACTTTATGGTACAGAGTTTGAGTACGATGATGTTTGCCTAACTCTTCTGCTTCTTTATAAATTTCATCTAGAGCGGAGCTTGCGGTTTTTAACACTTGCATGTCTAAATTAGGAGTTTTACCAATATTTAATAAGTGAATATCTGAAATATTTATGTTATGTTTCTTGAGATCTTCGCATAATTTACTAGTATTTAATTTAACATCGGGAATATAATCCTTTTCGATAGTATTTATAGCGCCTATGGTTTGACTGCGTAACAATGCATTATCAGAAATAGCATCACAATCTGCGGAAAGCTTAATAAGTCCGGTTGAAAATAATTATGTTTGTCGCGGCTTATTGTCTTTACATAAGATGTGAAGAGTTTCGTTACGAGGAGCTGTGTATATCCAAGAATTCGTAGTTTTTAATTGATACCACACTGTGTTGTGAATTTTCATAACTCGAACATCACATTCTTTTAATATGCTCTCTAATCTGGCTGACTTCAATAATTCTGATTCACAATTATGAATCGCTGAGACTTGGTATAGCAAATCCGTTTGTTTACAAATCATTACGTTATTAATCTTTTTACATTTATCAATATCGCGTTCTGTTAAATGAGTATATAATTGTTTATCAGATCTAAGACCTAAATAAGTATAAATAGGGTTTATGAATGCATAAATGCCCCTCCCGCCCTGCTTGATTGGTAACGAAATCGCATGATATAAAATAAAGTTGTTTTGTTCGATTAGAGGTATTTCGATAACATAAATTAATCGGTGATTCTTATAAAATATGTTTATATCGCTAACGTCTATTAGATTAGTAAATTGATCAGGTTCCAAAGGTACGGGTAACTGTTTATCATTTACTGCGTAACGGGTCTCTTTTAAATTATTAAACAATTCTTTGGGCGTAAGAATTTTTGGATGAATTAACCCTCGACGTGCTAATAAAATAGCATCAGTTAATATTTCTAATTCTAATCCATATTCAAGTAACATTTCAGAACATTCTATTAGATATGAATTAACCATAGTATTTAATTGTGCTTCATTTATTTTTTCTTCTCCTTTTAATATAAGTTTGTGAAGTTCTCCTATATTAAAATCTACTTCTTTAAATTTTTGGTTATTTTCCGCAAAGGCATTTGAAAAATTACCTATGGTTGCTTGAATAATACTTATTTGTTTTTTATACAAGTTCGTTACTTGTTTTGAATTATTATACGCAAGGTCTATCTGTTCGTTATAATATTCGGCATCGGATGAGTCTAATGTACCAAAAAGAATTTTCGCTATTTGACCAACAAAATCAAAAACGCCCCGTTTCCATCTATGTTCGTCTTTTATGTTATTAGATCGACCTATTAAATCGTTAATGGTTTCCCTATCAGCCTTTAGGCTTGCCAATCCCCGCTGTAAGCGTTCTAATTCTTGCAATCCTGAGCATGTTATATCGTATCCGTACTTACTATAACATAAGAGATCAATTTTATTTAAATAAAATTTTAATACTTTTTCTTTTTCTTCTAACGGTGTAAGATTAACATAATTTATAAATTTCCAATGGTCCCTAAAAATGTGTAGGTCCGCCAAATTTTCAAAATATATCCCAGCCAATCGTTCAAGTGGTTGGTTAACGAAAGTTTCTACCAGTTCTGTATTAGTCATCCGAATCATCCTGTAACGGAAAATATGCGCGTTTTAACTTGTTAATGTGTAAAATTTGATTACGCCTGCCTCTTTTAATCTCATAATTGACATCGTTTATCCGACGTATTACTTCGAATGGACCTTCATATTGATCCGTTAATTTTTTGCTACCTGTTCTAATTGTTTCATGCAATACATAAACATATTCTCCCGGATCTAATATCAAAGGTTTTACACGTTTATCGTAATATTGTTTAGAAGATTCCTTAGCTTTCTGAAGATTTTCCTTCGCATTTTTCTTTAAATAAGATAATCTATTAATTAAATCTTCGAGAAATTCTCTATGTGTAACTCCCTGCCGAGGTTCGACAAATGCTGAAGGTAATCGCGGTTTTCGACCGAATATTAACTCGTAAGGAGATATTTTTGTTCCCTCATGATATGAAGTATTATATGAGAACATTGCGGCGTCCAGAGATGAATCCCAATTATTCTGTTGTTGATTAATAAAAGGCTTTAAATATTCAGCTAGTACATGATGTGAGCGTTCCAAAGATCCGTTTGATTGTGGATGATAAACGCTAGTTTTAATTTGTTTTATTTGAAAAATTCTAGCAACTTCTTTCATTAATTCTCCAGATATGTTACTACCTTGATCAGAGAGCAGTTCTGCGGGTGAACCAAAAGTGTAAATAAATTTATTGATAATTATATCGGCTATTGTTACGCTACTTGTATCTGATAATGGATATGCCGTGCAAAACTTCGTTAATTGATCTTGCGTAGTTAATATATATTTATTTCCGTTTTCCGTTTCTGGTAGAGGTCCTACAATGTCTATTGCAACTTTTTGAAAAGCTTCGCTCGGCGTATCGGTAATTAACATAGGAGCTTTCGTTTTTTCACGAACTAATTTTCGTTTTTGGCAATCGTGACAGGTTCTTACATAATTCTTAACATCTTGTTTCATGCCGTCCCATGAATAATATTGTTGTATTCGCTTTAAAGTTTTTGTGATACCTTTATGACCGCCGATTTTTGAACTATGTAATTCCTTGAGAATGTCCTGTTTCATTTTTGGATCAATAATTTCCTTAGGTGTGGATTCGAGTAAAAATACTTGTATTGGCGTTTCCTTGAATAAATATTTAATCATTTGAGTTATTTTTGATTTATTAGTGATATTTCCTATAGGTGCTATTGATATTATTCTTTGATTGTGCGAAATAACATATTCTTTTAATTTAATTAAACAGTTAAATATTGTTTCTAAATTTATGGGTATTTGATTATTTTCTCGCGTAATAAGATTTATTTCAGTTGAGCGTTTCTTTTTTATTACGTTAATATTTCCTGGCGTAAGTGTTATATTTTCTACTTTATTTCCGTCTATTTCTGATAATTTAATTTTAATTTTTGGAGAAGAATTTGTTTCTGTTACTAATAGTCCTCGTACTTTGCCTGAAATTTGTGGAATTATATTGTCTGTTTTCCATAATTCATCATTTAAAGCATGCTGCAAAAATAAACTGTAACTAGGATTTTTACTACTGCTAGTTGAAGCTGTGGCTTGTAAAATTGATATTTGTGGTATTCTAGAAAGAGCATCTGCATTAGTGTTTTGCTTTCCCTCTTTATATAAAACTTCGTAATTGTATTCCTCTAATTTTAATCGCCATCGCATTAAACGAGATGATGGGTCTTTAACATTAAAGAGCCAAATTAATGGTTTGTGATCAGTAACTATTTTAAATTTTTTTCCATATAGGTATGGTCGAAAATGTTTTGTTGCCCATATTATAGCTAAGAGTTCTTTTTCCGTGGTGTCATAATTACGTTCCGCTTTATTTAGTGTTCGAGAAGCGTACGCGATTGGAAGATCATTTCCTATTTTTCCTTGTGATAAAACCGCACCGATTCCTTCGTCGCTCGCGTCCGTAGTTAGTATAAATTCTTTATTAAAATCTGGATATTGTAGAATAGGTTCGCTTAATAGTAATTGCTTGATTTTTTCAAAGTTTATTTGTTGTCGCATTTCCCATTTAAATGGAATGTTTTTCCTCAGAAGTGACGTAAATGGTTGAGTGATTGAACTAAAATCCTTAATAAAACGTCGATAATACCCTACAAGTCCGAGAAATTGCTTAAGTTCTTTATGGTTCTTTGGGACAGGATATTCTTTTACTGCTCTCACTTTTTCTGGGTTAGGTTTTACTCCTTTGTCCGAAATTACATGGCCTAGGTAAATCAATTCTTTTTTGAAAAATTCACACTTATCCGGTTGAAGACTAAGGCCTGCTTCTCTTAAGCGTTGAAAAAGTTGATTGAGTTTTAATTTATGTTCTTCTAAAGACTGTGCATATATGACAATATCGTCTAGATAAACAAAACAAACATTTCCTTGTAAGCCCGTTAAAACATTATCCATCAAACGTTGAAACGTCGCGGGGGCATTTTTTAGTCCAAAAGGCATTTTTTTATATTCATAATGACCGTTAGGTGTACTAAAAGCCGTTTTTATTGCATCCCGTGGATTCATCGGAATTTGGTGAAAACCTGAAGCTAAATCGAAGCATGAAAAATATCTAGCTTTTCCTAATTGATCCAAAATGTCTGTTATGTTAGGCAATGGGTATGCATCTCCCACTGTTTTATCATTTAATTTCCTAAAGTCTATTACTAATCTCCATCGTTTATTACCGTCTGCATCAGGCTTTTTTGGTACTACCCATAATGGCGAATTAAACGGTGAAATAGAAGGTTGAATTATATCTTGTTCGAGTAGTTTGTTAATTTGTTGTTTAATTTCCTCCTTGTGAACAGGGGGGTATCTGTATTGTTTAACAATTATAGGAACATTGTCTGTAGTAGGGATAGAATGCGTAATTCTATTTGTTCCTTTTAATTTATCTCCCGGCAAATGGAATACATCATTATAATTTTCAATAATAGGTAATATAGAAGATTCTTCTTCCTTATTCAAATGATTTAATCGTAGGTTTTCTTTTAATATTTTTAATCTATCCGTTAAATTACTTGAGATCACCGAATTTATTATGTATGTAGAGCTGTCCTTCGGGCTCGTGTCGATTAACACTGGCTCCACATCAATTAAAGGTGTCTCGATATTTATTTCGTTTTCTGTCGTATTGACTAAATATGTATGTACGTTACCGTTGTTTACTTTCACAACGCTATCTAAAAGAAAGACGCCCTGTGTTATTTCCTGTCGATTTATCAGTCCGTTATCGATATTACTTTGCT
The DNA here is from genome assembly GCF_013373865.1 of Monomorium pharaonis. Classification (NCBI taxonomy): domain Eukaryota; kingdom Metazoa; phylum Arthropoda; class Insecta; order Hymenoptera; family Formicidae; genus Monomorium; species Monomorium pharaonis. The sequence continues at coordinate 12,619,397 of NC_050470.1, forward strand.
TAGTTTTAATTACACACGGATACATGCTTCTAGCTGGCACAGTTATTAAATTACTATATTCCAACGAGTATACTTTATTATTCCGGATTGTAACTTTTTGTTTTTCGAAATCTATTTTCGCGTTTTCGAGGCGTAAGAAGGTTGAGCCTATTATGCCTTGTTCCTTTAGTGGAAAATTACTTGATACTACATGAAATTCGTGAGTGCCATTTTCTGAATTTAAATACGCGGTTCCAAGCGTTTGTTGTTTTTCTTCCGTAATGCCCTGTATTTCTACCTTTCTGTCTTGATATACTAAAGTATCACGGAGTAAAGCGTTTGCTTTTATGATATTTATATCAGCTCCCGTGTCTAACAAGAATCTGTCTGTTGGATTTCTAAGTTCGTTGAAGGGGATGGAAATGACATTTCGAGAACTTGTTCGGATTGTGTATGTTCGGACGCTGGTTCTATCAGGTGAATCGGATTTGCGCGACTGGATGATTGGCCTTGGCGTTGCGCGCTCTTCGCTTGGCCTTGATAGTTTAAATTAGGTTGGCTATTGTTTTGACGATAGTTGTTTGATGAATTATTTGAATTATAACGATAATTATAATTTTGTCCGTTATTTGCTTGATATCTATTAGCTTGAGTATTATCATTAAATTTATTTTTCGAACTATCGAAATTTTGCACAGAATCACGTCCATTATGATGATTATTGTATTGAAAATTTTGACCTGTGTTTTTATTTTGTGTATAAAAAGTCTTTTTTCTACATTCACTTTCGGAATGGCCTATTTTTTTGCAATAATTACAAGTTACATAGCCTGGTTTATTAAAATTATCCACTCTAAATCTCTCTGCATGATATTGTGTGTTTTTAATAAATCTTATAGTCCCTTCTATTGCGTCTTCTAAAGTGTTAAATTTTTGTGCTAGAAGATGTTGTCCGACGCTTCTATGTAACCCGCCTAAAAAGTGGTCTATTAATTTATTGGTTGCGAAAACTCTTAATCCCGCTCTTGCTGCCTGGTCAGGGTAATTAGATATTGCGATAATCATATCTGAATTTAATTTCCTAACTTTAGTGACGTATTTTTCAATAGATTCATCTCTGTTTTGTCTAAGATTATTTATTTCTAATTCCCAATGTTCAAACGTTAAGTAATTTCCAAATTCTTTTATTAATGCCTCACATAATTCTTCAAGATTTGTTATAGTATATACGGATCTAACTAACGCGGCATCGCCCGTTAATTTTGTTTGAAGGATCGCCCTAAAAAAAAATAATCTTTCTTCTGGCTCTACTAATTCTAGAACTCCTCTACAATCGGATGTAAATTGGTGAACCGGAATATTTTTACCATTAAAGATTGGCAAGAGATTTAAACTATGGCGAACAGAAAAATAACTATTACCTGTCGAAATCGAGGATCTTCGACTTTGTTGGTCCCTATCTAAGTGACTTTCGCCATGAAGATTTATTGGTGCCGACGCTTCGTTATTCATGGTTAATGTTAAAGATGTGTGATCGGATTCGAAATTGTCTACTAAACTACTTTCGCTCGAACTATCTGAATTATAGTGTACGCTAGGACTTCGGTAATTCATAAAGACTTACAGTAGTAGTACAATAAACATTGTTCGCATGGTGTTTTGATGTTGGTCCAGGATGTTGTCCGATGATTTGATGAGCCTTTTTACGTGCTAGCTGTCCACGGAGTCTCGTCGCCGTCGTCTCAAGAAGAAGATGCTGGATACCTCGTGCTTTTCCTCCCACTTTTCGGCTTTTGTGCTGCTCCGACGTTTTAGCTCCTCTGCCTTTTTCCTCGGATGCTGGGCCGTAGTCCGCCAGGAGGTTTTATCGGTGAGACCAAATTGTCGAATTATGCAGATTATAGCCAATTGTTAAGGATCGTCTTCTACCACAGTATTTGTGAGGTTTTCTCGACTTAATCCTTTGTGTTTTCGTGTGTCCTTACTTTGCGCCTTCCTCGAACTTTTATGCTTGCATAAGCAATAAAACAAAATGCTGATGGAGGCCTTTCTTCAGGACAACTGGTTAACCGCTGCCACCAATTGTTACGTGTGAGATGCACGTAATGTGAGAGATAGATCGCACTGGTATTTTAAAGTATTTTATTCTAACGTTTTACAGACTTTCGTCTAACTTCTAGTGGTTTAGTACAGAGACTGACTCTAATCATCGAGAGGGATCCTTATATTAAAGTCGGAATAAGTTAGCATCGTCCAATCATAGGAAGTGCTCGTAAGGCGGAAATAGCTATTGGTTGATTTCTTAAAAAGGAGAGAATTTGATAATTGATATCTATGTCATAAAGAATAGTTTAGGTGGGATGCAGGATGTTTACAGGACGAGGAAACAGACAAATATTAAGTTTAAAAAGACCGTAGATAGAAAAGGTTATCAATAAGTAAGGATCTGGTATGACACATCGGGATAGTTTTAAGACATAGTTTGTACAGAGTGATTAGATAGAAATATTTTAAAGAAGAGAATTTTTATCGTGTCTAGGCACGTAACAGTATATACTCATAACGTACTATGTCCGCGTTGCCTTATCCCATAGAATTTCGCTGGCAGTTTATGAGAATATACCGAATATATCTTAAGAATGTTATACGTATGTCTAAAGTATATCTTCAGTATATTCACAATATGTCTACAGTATGTTCACATTATATGGGCTCATGCATAATGAGAGGAATAAGGAACAAGGAATTAAACATACAGAATTAGCAAGAAGAAATAAGAAGAGGAATTAATCATTTCGCACATCAGGAAGCTATCGCAAAAAATGAAGCGTAATATCTGTTGAATACGCTGGGGTGCTTTGGGAAATTATGCTCAGATAATTGTAGGTTATAACCTAAATAATATATGTATATATACAATATATATATATTATTATAGTTTACGTTACTATATTATATCTTATGTACATACCAGAGTTATCTGGACGTAATTCCTGAGAAAACCACGTTGTCCGTGAGTTCGTGTTCGCACGTTCACACCCTACACTTCACCACGTGTCTGCATCACACGGCAGACGAAAATGCGTAACGTTACAGATCATAGATAGCGTTAACATGATTCACTTTCGATATTACGCGGATATTTTGGAAATATGTGATAGATGTACATGAGATATATCATAGGATATTTTACGGATGTTTTGAGTATATTAGATATAATCTCAGTATATTCAGTAGGAGTTGCGAAGTTCAGTCGCTATATTCTAAGTTTATCTTGAGGATATATCAAAATGACATTCTACTGAGACGTTATATGAATGTTTTACGTATATTCGGTATGATCACAGTACATTACGTATGAGAGTATAATATTCGTACGATATCTGGTGCTGTCTGGGTATATTCTCTTGTTCCGTATGTAACTGTATCTTCCAATCCCTTTTGACTCATGAAGCGATTACTTATTCTTAATTGTTCTTTCATACAGAGAGTATGTGTAATGTTAAGTCGTGAACATGTTGCATTGGCACTTTTTTTAAGTTCTTTATGCTTTGACTCAAATCGCATAACAGATAAATGACTAGGAGGCCCAGACATCTCAGTTACTAATTTATAATGAAGAAGTAAGTGAAACTTTGGTTTTAGTTCACCAAATAATTTAACATACAAAGAATTATGTTTCTTTATTATAGCATCCAAAGTTTGGATACATTCAATTTGAAAGGTTTTCGTAGTAACAAATACTACAATTTCTCTTAGAGTTAAGAATAATGTCCACACTTCATCATTAGATGATGGAATAAAAAAATCACAAACCAGCATGGGAAAGATTATTACTAATGTTAGCATTTCACTTGCTGACATTAGTATCTTTTTTTTGCGAAGATCTTCTTCAATAAAAAGAGGAAGCTTGTTTGAAAAGCCGTTAATATGATAATTAAAAGATTTTATTTTATTATTGAGATCGTTAACTAAAAAAATTTTAACTCTGAACACAAAATGATATAGAATGTTTACCATATCATATTTACAAACGCCCTCCAATAAATCGTGCATCATGTCTACTGCAAAATTAAGAAGAACATGAAAATATTTTAGTTCATTCCAAACTGATTCTTCCTTTACACCTGTCAATTTAGCTCCTTTACAAACATATTTATTATAATCATTCAAATTCCTGAGCAGGTTTGCATTAATTGAACATGCATGATAGGTATCTGTACGCTTCATTGTGCAAAATCTGCAGAAGTAATGAGCTCTAAAACTCTCAGAGAAACCAAGGGCACTGTTGAGACCTAAATTGTCTCCTAAAAAAAGTCCAATAGTAAAATAAATTTTCTTTTTTTGTTTATCAAATTCAACTGTTATTCCTTCCTCTTGAAGGAAGTTTAGTTCATTAACTAAAATTTTAAAGACATTGTAATTTCCATTATGAATGTTTGTTCTGTCACTAGCATGAAAGAGTAGAGTCAAAAAAATATTTTCTACACTAGATTTATATTGAGAAGGTAAGCACGGTAAACTGAAATACACAGCACCTAATTTCTGAATGCCTGCGTGAGAACCGAGTGGATTATTTACTTCGAAGTCATCAAAGTAAATAAATAGTGGAAAAACAGTTTTGTCTGAAAAATTTTGTAATTTTTTTTTCCAAAGCGCACCCTGAATAAAATTTGAAATAATACCATGTCTTGACTCTTGTTCAAGTTCACTCATGTAAGTGAGAACAGATTGAAGGACATTTGGTAATGAGAAAAACTTTCGGAGAATCTCTCGCATAGGAACATGTTTAGCTTTCACAGAAACTCTTTCTTGTATTACGCGTCCCAAATATAGGATATCATCTAATCTATCTCCAACAATATAATCATCTGCTTTAATAAAGTTTCCTGAAGCTTGCAAAATTTTTAATCGTTTGAATTCAGTGGACAAAGTTGAATTCCAAGGTTTAAGCATTGCTTGCAACATGAAAAGTATTTTATTAACATGTAGATCTTTATTTGTCTGAACCTCCTTGTCACTGCAAAGTTGCAATAAAACTGGTTTTATTGCGTTAACAATACGTTCAGTATAATTCTTAAGAATAAGAATCAAATATTGTACATGTGATCTAGCTAAAGTAGGATCTGCATAAAACTGACTAACAATGGAAAGAGCATAAAATAAAAATTGTTCTTCGATATTCTCTACTGAGGTACATAGATTATTTGTGTTATCTTCCACAGTATTATATTGACAATCATTTACTATATCATTTATTATATTTAAGTTAGAATTTGTTGGATATTGAATGGTTTTTCCCCCTTTTGATATAATTGTAGCACAACTAAAATTATGTTTTTTCACTAAATGCCTCCTAAATTCTCCCCAACCATTCATTATTCTATTACAAAATTCCTCTTTGCATGTATACACTAAGCCTCGACTAACATGACACAAATTTAGATGTAATTTTAAACTGTTAACAGTCGGAACAGATAAAGTACAATCAGGACACTTAGGCATTGTAAGCACTTCTTACTGTATGCAAAAATTAATTTAAAAATTTAGAAATTAAAACTTGTACAGAAGGAATATTGTTATCCCACTTCGTGTTAAACTTATAAATCACTTTCTGAATAAGTAGCCAAAAACATTCTGATTGAATGGGATATGATGTATGAAGTGCATGAAAAGCTTTGAATATAGAATCCACTGCGTCTTTGGGTGAGCTAACTCGAAAGCGTATTCCAGCAATATGTACATACGAGTCTGTAATGTGATGCAGATCGTCTCCAACAAGAATCACAAATGGTTGCACAGTTATTTTTTCTGTTGCAGCCTTGGCTTCAATAGCATTTACTTCACCTTCTATAGCATCAGTGGTCTGAACAAATAATAAAGAAAAAAAAAGTGAATTTTCGAAACATTAATATATTATTAATAATACATAAATACAATAATTAAGAAAACTATCTTTTTATTTCATTTTATTTAGTTACTGCTAAAAGCACAATTATTAATAGTTATAAAAAAATAAGATACAAAATTTCCTTAGAACATAAGAAACTTTTTTATACGTAGAAAAAAATTAAGTTCTTTTATTTATATTTTTGTTTTTTTATGCCGTGCAACAATAAACAAATTATTGCATTTAAAAAATTTAATGGATCAAATGACAGTGCTTTATAAAATTATTAACTTTTTTTAAAAGCAGATTGTAAAATTAAAAAAAATTACTAAAGAAAATTAATTTGATTTGCTGACCTTTACATGACAGATAAAACTGTGCAACATTTCTTGTCTGTTTGCTCTCCATTTTTTAGTTACACGAACACTGTTATAACCAATGGCATTAAATACAGAGCTCAAGAGCATAAATATCTCAGCATCACTAAGAGCTAAAATAAACAGAATGTTATCGTTAAAATAATTGACATTTTACTTATTCAGAAGATTGCATCATCTATTGTAGAAAAATCATTCATTCCAAAAAAGATAAAAAATTTTGAAATTACACTTGTTCTCTTCTACTCTAGCGATAGATCTTAAACGATGAGAGAAAAATTCCCACTCAGTAAAAAGTGATTTTGTTTTGCTCGGGTAGAGAGTATCAAAATCTAGCTCAAGCTGTAACAGAGTGGTAAATTATTATACAAACAGAAAGTAATAAAAAAGGAAATATTATAATAAATATTTACCAAAGCAAGACCTCCTGGTTGTTTAAGAAAAGGAAATTCCATAAAATAAGAAACAATGCTGTTTTTCAAAGGATTTTCTTTATTGCCTTTAATTTTTTGATGCTTTTCTTCATTTGAACTGTTTTGCAAACTATGCATGCGCAATTGATGTGTGGCTTTCCACTCAAGAGGAACTTTGTTACATAACTCTACTCTTTTCGCGAGCCACTTTAAAGAAGCTTGATTCGCATCATCTAAGAAAACTTCTAAAATATAACAACAATGAACATAAAATAGAATATGTATATATATATATATATACAATATATATGGTTTGTATTTAAGACAGTATTTAAGAATTAAAATTTTAAGCTAAGATTAAAACTTCTAATCGTTAAAAATGTAACTACCATCTAATGTAGAAATAGAATTACTGCTAGTTTTGCAGCTTTCTCGTAGCCCTCCTTTCAACAATTCTTTCATTAAATTTGTGTATTGATTATAAAGTTTTCCTTTTGGGGCAATTTTTTTAACATTCTTCTTACTAATTTTAATTGCCTTATATGGAATATAGTATACTTCCTAAAATCCGCAAACAAATTATAATTTCTACATATTGTGTAAATTTAGATGTGTAAAAATATAATGAACCTTTGTTTCGGCAGGAAAATATTCAACAATGTCTTCTGCTAATTGTAGAAAACGGGAAGTTGAAATCCTAATAGAGAAAAAACTTTAGATAATTAATAATATCAATAGTAACATTAATTTTTTAACCTAGTTTGGGAGGTGAAAGGTTTACAGCAAATATCTATTAATAGAAATAAAGAATTTCAAATCAAATTGAAGAATAAATTAATCTTCACTTATTCATTTTAGTAAAAATGTCTAATTTACAACGTTCATGCATAAAAAATTTTATTAGGAAAATACAAAATGTATTAGTATAAAAATGTTTAAATGGATAAAAAACTTATTTTTAACATTAATGTACTTACGTGTTAGAAGCATTGCCATTCAGCTCATCATTAATCAAAAAAAAGCACAATTTATTGCTAAAATTTCGAGAAAGTCCTATAAGTTTTTTTTCAGCAGTATTTGCTTTATAATTTTCTTTGATTTGTAAAGCAAAGATTTCTCGTCCAGGTATATTCAATACAGCCTCAACCGCCTATTTATTTGAAACACAAAATAAAAAAAAATAAATTTTTTTTATTTAAAAAAAGCAAAATCATCTAGCAATTTTTTTTACATTTTGTTTTTTGTTTTTCTTAGAAGGAGGCTCACTGGAACAAACAATTTTGTCACACAAATTATGTTCCTTGGATGTTTCCTCATTGACTATTGCATCTAATGTTATATTATTGTTATCTAAATTATAAGATATGTTTTCAATATAAATAGCTTTTATATCTATGACTTCGTTTTCTTCTAATGGCGGAATTTCTGAAATATTGGGCTCCAAAATCGAACAAGAATTATTTTCTTCTAGAACTAATTCTTTTACATGTTCAATGCTCGATGATAACTCCTGAATAGAAAGATTATGCACTTATAGCAAAAGTATATACTTAATATTTGTGTGCTTAATAATATTAAGATATAAAATGGGAAAAATTATTAAAAATAACAAATAATACATCGGCTACTAGACATTGTTTCAATATTGATTTCATATAATCAAACAATTACAAACCTGGAGTCCGTTTAACTTTTTTCTTAAGTTGTCTAATTTTTTAAAAAATTTTGCACGTTGTCCAACAGTGGGTATAATCGATTGAAGTAACGTGTCATTTATACAAAGAAACGCCTCAAAATCAATCTCCTGCTCTAAAAAAAGCCATAATTATATGAATTACAATAATAAAATTTTATTACTCTTAATAACCTTACTAGACTTCCCAGTGAAAAATAATTTAATAGATATTGAATGAACTTCTAATATTCGATATCGATTGCATCGAAAGGATACAGTTTCTTATTATTCATTTCACACTGGATTAGTTTATACTATTCATTATGAGCTAACATATTTTGCGTGATAGTCAATGTGTAGAACTAATATTTTTAAAAAAGTGAGTTACATTCTATTAAAAATAGAGGTTATTTACCACAATCTTTTGCAAAAATGACAGAAACATATACTACGATCTCGTGATCTTTGTGTATATACTTACTTTATATAATCTGCACATACCTACCTCGAAATACATCGATATATTGAACAAAATTCCATTCTTGTAAATATTTTTTAGTTTCACTATCCATTTTCTACAGCTTCGATTTATACGCGTACATGAAAAAACAAAGCGTCTCAGCGAGAGATAACTGACTGTCGCGTTACTGATACCACACGTCTAGAGAAAATTACCAAACTGCTTACTGACTAAATTTCTCGGTACAATCATTAGATGCGTCTAGACACTATGATCAAACTATTGGATGTGTAAACCACGTATCGCATATAAATTTACTACACTACTTATCATAAAACAAGTCTAGTTTCAGTCACCAAGCAATTTTTTTTAGTGTACCAAACTGCCTATAACTAAATGTCTCGGTATCGATTATTAGATGAGTTGAGACATTATAACCAAACTATTGGATGTGTAAACCATGTATCGCATATAAATTTACTACACTTATACTTGTCATAAAACAAGTCTAGTTTTATTCACCAAACTATTTCTCTCAGTGTAGCCAACGTTGACCAATGTATTGCTCATCCACTGTGCTACTAGGGATGCAAATGGAAAAATAGGACTACAGTGTACAGCTATAAAATCCTGTCAAAAAGTGACAGGAAAAATCCGATTTTATCAGAATAATTTGAATGGATAATTTTAAATGCACATGATCGGATTATTTGTTGAAAAAGTAACAAACAGGTATTTTTTTCGGATATTGCGATCAATATATTTCTGATAATATTTCCAATAAACTGCGAACGGAATTTTTATCCGTTCAATGTAATCTTTTACTTTTGCAATGGACGATCCGATCCTTTTTATCGGAAAAAGACTGGAAATTTTTCTCTGAGTGTACAATGCGGTTTGATAATGATTCAATAGTGGTTCGATAGCTCTATGATATGGTTCGATAGCGGTTCGACCATGGTTCGGCAGTTATATGAAGCAGTTTGATAACGGTTCTTTATCTGTACGATGCGGTTTGATAATAGTTCAATAGATATACAACGCGGTTCGATATCTATACAAAAAGAACAATATGATTAATATGTAAACTGCTTGTAGCGAAATAATATTCATAATGAGTACGACGTAGTCAAATTATTAAATGAAATATGCACTCAGAAAAAAAGTAACGAAGTACTTAAAAAGTAACGAAAGGATATTACCGATTCCTTTAATCGGAAAAAAACCGATGAAAAATAACCAATCGAAAAGTTCCGATTAGAAAATACCCGTTTGTTATTTATTAAACGGATAGTGCGATTTTGTAAATTATAGACATATTAATTATATGTTATAGAAAATCAACAAATATTTAAGTATGTCTTGTTCGGAGATTTTTTCTCTAAAAAGGTCCCCCCCTCCCTTCCACTAAGATAGGTGAAATGCCACTAGTCTTGAAATTGGAAAATAACTTAAAAAATGTATTACCCAGCAAACATGGTGACGTTGAAAAGTCGTACTGTTTACGTCATGAGTTACGTCATTAATGACCAAGAAAAAACGTCATTAAGACAAATAAATGACGTTGAAATGTCACATCCCAAAGACGTTATTTTACTTTGTCTTAAAAACGTCACTTTTATACCCAAAAAAGACGTCATTATTACGTTATATTGACGTATAATATACGTTGCAGGATAAAATACAGTACTTGCGTATAATACGCTGGTATGTACAGTAAATTGTATAAGTTGCTTTAGAACAAAATAGTTTGATATATTTATTATTTTTATTATTAATAGCAAGATAAACAATGTTTATACAAAATAATTATAAACTCTTACAAACATGACAGATACATATTTTGTTTTATTATATTAATATTTGTTACACATATTATATATATATCTCTCTTTATAACATATTATTCATATATTGTGTGTAAGAGTGGATACGATACATATTTATTTTGAAAAGGATAAACAAAACATTTTAATTCTACATCTGATAGTTTCCAACATTCCAAGTTGTCAGATAATTTGTTAATAACAAAAATTTTTAATATTTTAGAATCAAAAGGATAACTATAAAGAGATTCATATCTGAAAAACTTTTTGCCTATTATAAGGACTGAATCATCACTTTTTAAGATATTATGTATTTCTATAACGTGAGTGCCAATCATACAGTAACAGTTTGCTTTTGAGTAATTAAAAATAGTTAAAATAAAATCATTACAATACACTTTTTTAAACTGTTTGTAGGATAACGTTGTTGAAATTGTTGGACCCAGACAATGCTCTATTAAACATGTGAAACAATCAAATTTGAATAAAGAATTTGTTTCATTTTGTTCTGAAAACAAATTAATTTGTTCTAATTTGTTACAAACCTGGATTAATGGATCTTTTGTACTCTTAACGAGACGATGCAAATATCCTAAATAATTTTCAAAAGTAAAAACTGCAAAATTGTCAAGTTTTCCAAATCTCGCTACATCTTCAGGTAAATGAATTAAGCAATGGACGTTGTAAATAAGAAATTCTGCATTGTATATATGTTCACTATGTTGAACAAATGTTTTTAAAAGTACAGAAGCCATTTGATATCCTAATGTTTCTAAATGTCTATCAGAACATAAAATAACTATAGCCGAATGTAAGAGCATAAAGTGTTCGTAAATGGAAAGATCTATAATTTCTTTGAGAATAGCTGGACCTATGTATAGAAGGAAAGTTCTAAATTCCGTTGCTTTAAAACGAGCTAATTTGGATAAAGATCGTGGTTTTCGATTAATTTCGCTAGGGATGTAATTCCTTAAAGAAGTTATTTTGTCTGACAAACATTTAACTGAGTAAGATGATAATCGAACTTTGCAATTGCCATGAATCCAGGAATTTAATAACTTTCGAGTTACACCTAAACATACATTGTGCATGTAATCAATAGGAAATAAAGTAACAAGTCCGATATTTAATTTTAATAACGGAGAAATACCAGTGTGATGATCCTCGTCATCTTGGAAACAAAACGATTCGTCTGTTCGTAATGGCATATCAATATTTCGCAATATAACTCTGCCGTTGACGTATTCTCCTGGTTCAGTACATTTTTCACAACATGAATATCCTTGATGCAATTTAATACATTTTAAAAATGCACGAGCTGGCGCATCGCATACAAATGCATGTACTAAAATAGTGTAATGTCTTTCAAAAATTAGAAGACCATTCTTTAATAATGATAATAATTCGTTTACAAAATCATGTAAAAATTTTGACAATGGCCGAGGTTTTGATGTCCCGCAAAAGATTCCAATTGGAAATGGTTTCTCGGTTTTTGAATTCTGAATTAAAGCCAAAATTGGCCACAATTGTGTATTGCAACTTTTAAACAAGGGCAATCCATCAATATTAAACGTTAACTTTATGCTATTATAATCTAAAAGTTGCGAACCAAGCCTTATTATGGAATTCGCAATACCAAAATAAATAAATCGTCCTGTTTCTAATTCTTGAATATGGAAATGTGACGAAGATTTTAAAAGTGTCCTTGCATCAAGAAGCAATTTAGGATGGAAACAACGTAATGAATGAAGCAAAGATGTAAGAGAGCATTGTGGTATACTTGGATTTGATGTAGCCCAACTTCTTAAGCAATCTACGATAGAGCTTTTTGTCTCGTTATAAAATGTTAATTTTTTAGTTGTATTTGTTTCACTACAAATGTTTTCAGAAAGTATTTTAGTAGATTTAATATTTATCATAGAATTTTCATTTATAGTTTGATTGTTAGAAATTAATATTTCATTTAAAACTTCCAAATCAATATTGTTTTCAAAACAAGAATTGTCTTCATTCGATAATATGTTTACAGGTGAATTGGATAATTCGATATTATGACATCTTTCTTTGTTTAAAAAAGTAAATATTGAATGCCTTGAGTCTACAATATCTTTAGTAACTCTACGATAAAATTGACGTTTTCCTACAAACAGTTTCATTTTTCTTTTTCTTATAGCAGCCATATTATTGCAATTTGTATTTTATTACAAAAGAAAAAAAAATATGCGTAATAATAAAATAATAGTTAATAAAACTTAATACTAATTGTCTTTGGTAAAATTAGTGGCAGTTTTCTCTACAGTTACGAATAAATAGTTATTACTTTGTAATGTATAAAAAAACTTTTACTTACTCTTATTTGCTTTAATAGAAAAGCGTTGCGGAGCATGTTTTAGCCATATTTTTATGCTGTCTTCTACTTCGTGTTGTGTAGTATTGGGTAGAGCTTTTTGAACAGACGTTATCACTACATTATTAAGCTTCAAATTTGCAAAAGACTTTTTATTGTTTCGCTTTCCAAAGAAGCTGTAAGATGATGCTATTGTATCCGAAAGAAGACGACAAAGTATTTTGTTCGTTATCGATGTTATATCTCCACGGCTTCCATTGTTGACAAATAAGATCCCTAAAAAATTTCAAAAATAACAAAACAAATGTTTATTTAATATAAATTATTTTTTATTTTTTACACACAAATTTACCAGATTAAAAATATTTTCTTCTTTTTCAAGATATTCTTCCAACTTTATAATATCTTCTAATGTTGTCATTGGTAGAGTACAAGGCAATTGTAATTTTTCATTTGATTTAGATGTTGTTACAATAGAGTTGTTAGTCTCCTTTATAATTTGCAATATTTGATCATTTTGATTGTAGATATCTGCATTCTGTCGTTTTAGAAATGCAAGCGTCGCATAAATATCACGTAGAGTTCTGTTGTCTATTTGTGATTCCACATTTTCAGTATTCGTAGCAGACAGAAAATTTTTTTCTGTCAATGTATGTTTACGAGTTGGTTGTACAAGATGATTCGTTGTTACAAGTATATCATCTGTTTTTGCTGTACTCGCATTTAGTACTTTATCTAAAATCGTTAAATGTTGTGAAAATAATACATATATAGAAAATACTTGAACTAAAATAATACAAAATAATAGTACTATTACCTTCTATAATGGATGGACCTTCAACACAGATTGGAAAACTTTTATCTAGTCTAGGAGGAGCTTTCAGTTTAGATAATACTGGTATATTTTCTTCACCCGATGAGTCGCTGGTTATATACTTTAATGGCTTATTTCGCTGTCTTTTATTAGTAACATTTGAAATTGATTGTTCTGATTCTGACGCTACATCTGATAAATACTGACACAGTTTTAATTTCTTTTGAGCTTTTTTAAAATCATCTACAGACAAAGTACAAATTTATGTGTGTAAATTCATATTTATATTTAAAATATATTGATAAATTTATATGTATGAAATTAATTAATATATACATCATACAATAAATATATGCACCAAGAAAAAAGTAATTGATTCAACAAAATGTTACGTTGCGGAGCTGCCAACAAAAAATATATTCAATACAATAATATATGCTATTGCAATATCAACATCATAATTCAATCAAGTTATACTTGCATTAACAGCAAATATTATTATATTAAGAATATCTTGTTAAATCAATTACTTTTTACTTAGTGTAGAAATATATATTTAAAACAAATTAAAATTAATATTTGATTTTCCAATTTACTTTTAAAAGATTTATATGAAAAGTACAAGTTATTACAGTATAAATAAATAATAGCTGCCCAGATAGCACAGGACGTCCTCAGGATCATCCTTAATATGTCCCGGGATGTCCTGGGATCTTGTCAGGATATAATAGTTGTATTATTGTAAATATTTTATGTATAAATTTGACTTTTAAAGTAAGTTTAGAATGTTAAATTCTGTAATAGTATTAATATAAATTGAAATTTTACTCATGTTTTGAGGACATCCTTGGGATGTCCTGAGGATATATGTATTCTAGCTGAAAACGTTATTTTTAAAATATTGTATAAAGAGTTTCATTAGCTACAAAATGTCTGAAAATAAACTAAATATAATGACTGTATAAATACCAAACATTTTAGATAGCCCAGAATGTTCTAAGAATATGATATTCTGAAAGTCCTCAAGACATCCTAAAACAATCCTCAGGACATTCTAAAACAATTCTCAGGACATCCCAAGACAGTCCTTAGGACGTCCTAAGAGAGTCCTCAGGACATCCTACGAAAGTCCTCAGGACATCCTAAAATAGTATTCAGGGACATCCTGGACGTATAGTAATTTTTGAAAAAGACAGGTAAATTAATATAGCAAGTGAGAAATCTTTGAATATCGTACGTATTTCTAGAATGTATTGCAAAATCAAATGTGTAAAAATGTTGACTTCAAAGTCAGATTGAATGTCTACATTTATTGAAACAATATGGCATATTAGCAATACTAAAAAATTATAAAAGATGACATTAAATAATTTTTTTATTTTATTTTATACAAACAGCGCAAAAGTTTTTTAAATAAGTTATTCCACATGCTATTTCGCGCGCATATGTAAAAATGATTTTAAAAAACTTTAAAACTTTATATTTATTTATAAAAATATAAGTTAACTATATATGTTTTATCCTTCTGACAACATCTACTGTAATGATCTATAACAAATATGTATGCATAAACAAGAAATACTCATGGATCATCACGAAGCGTTAGGAAGCGTATGGTCTTCGAAGTCAAGCATCGTCGGCGATGGTTGATACTTGGATGGGTGACCGTTTTCTCGGGTACAGAGATTAAACATGCTTTAACAGGTACAACTGTCGCTGAAACATGTATAGTCTCTTCTTCCTCTTACAAAATTATCGTACAGATAATTTAAACTTTTAATTTTTTGTTAAAGTTTTTTTTCAATTCTCAAAAACTGTTAAAAATACTTAGAAATATTTAAAAAATTTTCTAAATTAATTGGAATTTTTTATTTTTTAAATTTTTTTGAGAAACGTTTCAATTCTTATAAAAAATCGATACATTTATCAAAAATCCTAAAAAAAAAATTTTTTTAATCTGACAAAAAGTGGTCATTGTTTGCTATTCCTGAGGATGTCCTGAGGAAATCCTATGGTATCCTCAGAACATCCGATGGACTGTCCTCAGGATGTCCGATGGACTGTCCTCAGGATGTCCTGAGGACTAAAAAGTGGCGCTCGTTTGCTATTCCTCAGGATGTCCTGAAGACGTCCCGGGATAAAATCAGGACGTCCTCAGGATATCCACAAAGTCCGTCCTGGACGTCCTGAGGACGTTCTAAGGACGTCCGTGTGCTATCTGGGTGGTATCATGCATTGTTACGTTAAATTAGGTTAAGTTACTTTACTTACCAGTCTCAAAATAACTTTTTGTTATTTGACATAATGACCATTCATCAGTTGGCATCGCTCCTTGTTTCAACAATTTTTCATACCTGCTTGTGATTTTACAGGTGGCCAATAAACTTCTTTTTTTTCAGGAGTAAACCAGCGAACGCTTACAATCCCTACTTCGGTCTTATCATTTGCCAAATCTTTGCTTGCAAACTCTACGCCGATAAAGCCCAGATAGCACAAGGACATCCATTGTATGTCCAATGGATATCCGCTTCTGGACATTTGGACGTCCATTAAGAGTCCAAATAAGGTCCGTCGGATATTCGATGGACGTCCATAGGATATACGTTTGGCACAACTTTGTACGTTCATAGAAAGTCCTTTAATGGACGTCCATGGGATATACGTTTGTCACAATTTCGGACATTCATAGAAAGTCCGAAATAAACCAAATTTTGAACCTATTATGATTTGATTATTTCTTTTGGGCCTTTTTCAATTAAAGGGCTTGCAGCAATAGTGGGTTAATCCACATTTTGTAAAAATTATCGACATAAAGCATGGACTGTGCATTTCCTGTAACAAGCTCTTGAAAAGTGTCCCGCAGAAAGACAAAGAGGAGACATGGTCCGGATCAATTTCTTTTTTTGTCTAGCGCCCATTATGCTACTGGTTAGACAGAGACAGCGCTTGACCCAGACCAATTGCTATGTCCCTCTTTTGGTCGGAAAAAGAAACGGGGAAAAAAAAACAAAAAAAGAAAAAGAAAGAAAAAGAAACGATAATAAAAAAGAAAAAGAAACGAAAAAAAAACAAAACGATAAAAAACGAAAAAGAAACAATAATGTATTATAACAAACATTTTAAAAAATACCAATAATTGAGTGTTAATAATAAATAAAAAAATAATAAGTATTATTTTATATTATTTCATATTATATCTAAAAGTAGAACAATTAATATAAACCTTTTGAAAAATAAAAACAATGTAATTTATTATTATTTATAAATTAATGTTAATTAGAACTATGTAAATAATATATATATAATTTACAATATTTTTTTTAGATTATATAATAAAAATTAAGATAAATTATATAAAAGTAAGATGCAAGTGCGGACATAAATCAGATATCCAGCATAAGACGTTCTGAATAGAACATTTTAATTCAAATAATGGACATCTTATAAATGTCCATTTTATGTCCATGGACATGTGGACCTGAATTGGACTTAAAATGGACGTCCTTGGAATATCCAGTGCTATTTGGGAAGCCATGCTTTTAATGCAGTACAAAAAACGTATTAATGTCTTTTGGGGCATATAAGTACACATAATACAGTAAAAATTACTTACTTTAACTTTTTCAAACACACAAAATACACACTGCCCTGTATGATTAATAATTATTATAACCTATAAAAGACTCCGAGCGCAATTTTGCAATGCGCGATGCGCGATATCCAATTCGAGCTCTGTTCTTCGAATAAACAATTCTCATTGGATATTGCGCGTCGCGCCGGTCGCGCGTCGTAAAATTGTGCTGGTTTTCTAAAGCGCGTGCGCACGGAGTGTTGACGGTTTTAATGTATGAAAAAATAAATACATAACCAATAATATATATAAAAAAGAGATGTCTCTTGATATCAAACGTCTATTAATTACAAATATATTACATTAAAATACCATTGTATAAATTACGTCACAAATGACATGTATAAAACGACAAATAGACGTGACGTTTAAGACGTTATTAAGACGTATTTAAAATCACATAATAAAAACGTATATCTTAGGTCATTCGACATCATTGGTCACAAAAATACGTATTTTCTACGTCTTTGATACGTTATCATGTTTGCTGGGTAGTGATGCTAAAAAAAATTTTTGTGATATTGATTAGCCTCCCTTTATTCTTCCCCCTTCTCACACTTTCCAGAAACCAATTTTTTTAAATTCTTTTTTTCTCAAAAACTTTAAATTTGAAAATTCTGAACAAAATTTGTTGTGCATAGGGTATAACTAATAGTTTTTCCGTGAATTTTGGTTATATTCTAGGATCACCAACTCTAACCTTAAAAAATGTGTTTAAATTTTAAAACACTGTAACTTCTAAATGCAGTTTGTTGCAGGCACGAATCTACATACAGAATGCGTATCTCAGAAATGCTCATTTCACATATTTTTTTCAAATTTTTAAAAGTGGTGGATCAAGTTCCAACTTGCAAAAAATTACTTTTTTGGTACCTTTTGCCATTTTAACACTATTATGAGAATTTTTTAAATTTTATTATTTGTACAGAAAATTATTTATTTCAATATACTACCCCAGTGACAAATGAGTCATTGATTCGACGTCGATTTGACGTCGAAATTGTTCATCGAAAACTGATCGAAATACTCATCGATTTCGATTCGATTATGGTCACGATTTCGATGACTTTTTCGATGATTGTCGATGACTTTTCGATTAAATTTCGTTGACTTTTTGATCAAATTTCGATGGCCTGTCGATAAAATTTCGACGACTTTTCGATAAAATTTCGATGATGTCGATTACATTTCGATGACCTGTCGATAAAATTTCGATGAATTTTCGACAAAATTTTGAGGATTTTTCCATAAAATAGTATTTGTAACGAAACATAGAAAATGCAGGTTTATATAACGAAATCCGAGTCAAAATTTTAGATCTACTTTCGACCTGAATTTTCTCACATCTCTCAAATTCTAGAGAATCAATATAAGTTTAAATTTATATGTAAACTTTAATCCTATTTAACACCTCTAAATAGCAGAAAACGCACAAAATGCCACTTGTAAGTTCTAAAGAGAACCTTAATAAAGCCTCGTAAAACCCTTCGGATTCTCTGAATCTAACCTATATACTTTGAATCATGCACTGAGAAAAAAAAACTGGATTCAAATAAATATTTCTCTTAATAGTACTAAAAACATTATTTTATAGAAAATTAATAATATTTATTTCAAACAAGTAATATTTTTTAAATTATAGAAAGTATTACTTGTTTTAAATAAATATTATTGATTTTCTATAAAATATGTTTTTAGTACTATTCAAAGAAATATTTATTTGAATCCAACATTTTTTTCTCTCAGTGTGCATATTATTAAGATTACTATATATTCATATATTTATTATTGCTGCGTAGATTATCAGTGAATCATAATGCATTTCTCAATGAAACTGTTAACAATTTTTAATATTTAAATTATTGTATTATGAGACAAAATTCCTCCCACACTCGAAATAGCTTAGGGCGGAAATAATCGAGTCTGGTTATTATGGAGAGAGTAGACGTAAGAAAAGGGGCGTGAAAAGCTGAGGACAGGATTCTGGCAGGGAAAGATTAATATAATCACTGCACTTCTTTAGCACCAATATATATATTTCCGAACACTCTTTAACAACGTGACGAACACGATCGACGCGTGTGTCCATGGGATTCGTATCCCCAGCTCTCTTCCTTCCGCTTGACGCACATTCGTTCCCCTCACTCACTCAACTCCTACTGCTTCCTGCCGCCGGGGGTCTCCCGGTGGCAGCACCTGCGTTCCTCAAACCAACCGCTTGAGGCCTTAGGCCGCTATCGCTAGCGCCGTATCGCGCAGGCGCTCCCTAACTCGGGAGCTTATGGCCGTATCCTCTTATTGGGGCTTACAGTATAGTATTATGTATATCAATTAGTAATATTATAAAATTCGTGTAAAAATCCTTTTTTTTATAAACAATAAAATATTCTGTTAATAAGAATAAATTATATTGTCGAATGAATTTTATAATATCAATAAATACATAATATTACATATATATTGTACAAAATTTTTTAATATTGAAATTTTTTAACACTTAAAATGAGAAATCTACCATGGTTTATTAATAATCTATGGACTGGAACGTAAAATATACTATAAATAATATTTATTACAATAATGTAAAACTTTAATTATTTTAATTTTATTTTTATTCTCATAATTTTTTAATAAAAAGTAAAGCCAAATAACTCAAAAGAGACGATAGCTCCTAACCTACAGCAACTATTATAAAAACTTCAAATCTTATTGCTCTTTAGAAAATTCTATCAACCATGCACTGAAAAAAAATGTAATATATTTAATAAGATGTTATTGCGGGCTGCCAACTACAGATATACTCAATACAATAATAACATGCTATTGCAGTATCAACATTGTACTTGCATTAATAGCAAATATTATTGTATTGAGTATTTTATGTAGTCGGCAACCCGCAATCACATATGTTGTCTGGTAGAACTTTTTTGTGGGCGGATCGGGGTCTTTACCCTTCCTCAATAAAAAGTCTCGACCCACCCTCGTCCCTCCACTGAGAGGATGATGGGTATGCGAGAGAAGTTCCGAGAGTTGCGAGAGAGAGAGCGAGAGCTCCGAGAGGAGAGTACGGAGAGTAGAGGAGAGAGAGTTGGAGAGGAGCCTATGGACAACGAAAGATTCCCAAAAACGGAGAATCATTAACAGGTAACGAGAACCAGACAGGACAAGAAAGAATCCAACGACTCCCCCTCCCTCCCCGCCCTCCCGAAAAAGCGCCAAAACTGCCCGAACACTCCCTAAGCCGTCAGATCTCTCCGAGCACTCTCACCGATCTCCCCTCTCCCTTCTCCCGTCCCCTTCTCTCTCTCCTCTTCTTCTCTCTCTCTCTCTCTCTCTCTGTAGAGGAGACTTTAATATAGATTGTATGACAAACTCTTATTATACAAATAAACTACTAACGACTATGCAAAGTCTAGGTATGAAGCAATATGTGGATAAACCAACGAGAGTTACCGAAAATAGTAAAACAATTATAGATCTAGTTTTTGCGAATAAAGATATAAATGTAGAAGTCAAGTACGAACCTAAGATAACGGATCATGCGTGGATAAAAGTCGTGATAAATACGAACAAGACTGTAAATAAATATAAAGAATTCAGTGGCAGGGATTATAGTAGATATAATGCGCATGAGTTTATTAAGCTAGTGGAGAGTAATTTAGAAAAAAGATATAATTTAGATATTAATGAGTTAGATATTAATGTAAAGGCAAAGAATTTAATTAATAGTAATGTAGATGCGCTAGACATCTCAGCACCTAAGAAAATTTTTAAAATACCGAAAATATGGGAAGGGAAAAAAATGGTATTCAAAGGAAATAGAAGAGCTAGCGACTAGAAGAGATGAGGCTTATAGAAAAGCACTGTACGATAGCACGGAACAAAACTGGCAACAATTTAAAATAGAAAGAAATGCAGTAGTTAGTTTAATTAGAACAAAGAAAAAAGAATATTATGAAAACATGATTGATCATAATAGTAACAATCCCACAACTATGTGGAAATCATTAAAAGAAATTATTAGAGGAGGACCAATAGGCGCGAAAGTTGTAGGAAAAATAGATTTTGAAATATTAGACAATAATATAGAGTGTGATATAGCTGATAAATTTAACTTATATTATATACAAAGTATTAAAGACATAATAAAATCTATAGATAAGAATTATACAACGAGCACAAATAAGAGAACTATTTATTGTATTGAAAAGATGGGAGAGCTAGAAAAATTTGAATCAATTACGACAGAACAAGTAAGAAAAATCATTAGGGAATTACCAAAAAAGAAAGGTACAGAAGAAGGAATAACTAGCGATATATTAAAAACGGTATTTTGTGTCATAGAAGAGGAATATTGTGATATAATAAATAAGTCATTGAGTGAGGATTGTTTCTTGAAAGAGTGGAAAACATCCACGATAATTCCAATACCAAAAGTAGAGAAACCTAAGAGGGCAAGTGATTATAGGCCTATTAATATATTACCAATATATGAAAAAGTATTAGAGATAATAGTTAAAAAGCAAATTGAGGTCTACCTAGAAAGTAATAATATTATAACGGAACATCAGTCGGGCTTTAGGAAAAATTACTCGTGTGAAACAGCAATTCAAACAGTTATAGATGAATGGAAATTGATTATTAGTGAGAGACAAATAGTAGGAGTTATTTTTGTAGATCTTAAACGGGCTTTCGAGACAATTGATAGAGGAAGATTATTAGAGAAATTATACCAGTATGGTATTACAGGAACAGTTCTAGAATGGTTTAGGTCGTACTTAAAAGATAGAATGCAACAAGTTCAATTTAATGATAGACGGTCTAAAATAATGACTACGGAATACGGAGTGCCACAGGGTTCGGTATTGGGCCCATTGTTGTTTATAATATATATGAATGATATTGTTAACGTTTGCTCGGATGTGTGTAATATAAAAATGTTTGCGGACGATACGTTAATATATGTAACAGGTGAGAGTAGTGCGGAGATAGAGAGGAAATTGAATATTGCATTTAACGTAGTAGAGGAATGGATGAATATTAATAAACTGAAGATGAATGCGGGGAAAACAAAATATATGTTAGTTAGAGGTATAAGGAAAGAATTGAGAGGCAATACTATTGTGAGATGTTTGGATGGAAATGAGATTGAGCGCGTAGAAATAATAAAGTACTTGGGCATAATTATTGATGATAGACTTAGATTCAGCGGTCACTGTGATTACATGCTAAAGAAAATAGGGAAGAAAATAAGTTTTTTAAATAGAATAGGGAACTTTATCTCGGCTTACACTAGATGTACGATATACAAGACAATTATAGCACCTCACTTTGAGTATTGTGCAACGCTGCTAATAGATATGGGGGATACACAGTTAAGTAGGCTCCAAATAGCGCAAAATAGAGCTATGAGAGTCATATTGCAATGTGACAAACGTACCAAAGTTAAATGTATGCACCAAGCGTTGCAATTTATGACCATAAGACAAAGGCTGTATTACAATATGTGCATATTTATTTTTAAGATCTTAAATAATATGATGCCGGAGCAATTTAGTAATAGACTTAGAATAGTAGAGGGAGAACGCGAAATTAGGCAGACAGGGGATATTGTTATTGAATTCCGAAAAACAAGAAGCGCGCAAAAAAGTTTATTTTATGAGGGTGTGTTAATGTACAACGCATTACCACACAAAGTTAAACATTGTAATCGTTTAGAAATGTTTGAACGAATGCTAAAAGAATTTGTTTTTAATGATGTAGCATAAAATTGTATATATATGTATTGAAAATAGCTGAGAAAGCTAATAAAAGATCAATCAATCAATAAATCTCTCTCTCTCTCTCTCTCTCTCTCTCTCTCTCTCTCTCTCTCCCCCTCTCTCCCTCCCTCTCTCTCTCTCTCTCTCTCTCTCCTCTCTCCCTCCCTCCCAGTCTCTCTACCGTGATGGACGTGTCAAAGATCGCTCCGCAAATGCAGTTAATTTAAAGTGATTAAAAAGTAAAAGAAAATTATAAAAAGGTGTCGTGGCTGTAAGAATACGCGTAAGGACCAAATAGGACCAAAGTTTTCTAGCAAGAGTGCGTGGATCTATGCGGAAAATCAGTATATTTTCCATGCGGGTCATACATGTCGCGACAGGTAGACATTTATAGTGACGTGTATATTAATTAAAGCTACGTACGTGAGTGGACGCCCGTATCGATAGGATCGGCATCAGCCGATACCTACTAATATGGTCGATGAATATGCGGAATATAGATGTGCCGCATGTAAGAAGGAAATAAAAAGTCAGGTTGTGACATGTAAGTCATGACAGAAATCGAGAATATGTGTCTTGTCCTGGCCCATATGAGAAGTTCACAGTAGAAGATATAGATGTGAAAAAAACACCAATACAGACGGGAAGCGGAAGAGAAAGACTAAGTTCTACGGGATCGACGGGAAGTGGCGAAGCAGAGCGATAGGAGTCAACGTGGGCATGGATACGAAAATTGATTGACTAGTAAGAACTATGAGAGAGATGAAAGATGAAATGGCATGCAAACGAGAAATAAAAATGCTGATTAAGGAAACAGTGCAAGAGGAAATAAAAGCTATTAAACAAGAAATGGAAGACCTACAAAAAATAATACGAGGAGGAATGCAGGCGTCAGCGGAAAGTGTGCGCGGCAGTTACAGTGAGGCAATAAAGAAAAAGAAGGAAAACATAATCATCAAACCGAAGACTCAGCAAGAAAGTGAGACCACTAAAAAAATAATAAAAGAAAAAGTTGATATTAAGAATATGCCAATGGGGATAACAAAGGTACGAAAAGGAAGAGAAGGAACAGTAATTCTAGAATGTAAGACCGGAGAAGAAATAGATAAATTAAAAGATGTAGTACAGTCTAAACTAGGTGACAATTATAATGTTACAGAATCACTACAAAAGAAGCCGAAAATAAAAATTGTTAATATTAGCGAAAAAGAAATAGAGTTGGATGACGATGAGCTAATAGATACAATAAAGAAACAGAATAGTATTGGTGAATCTCGTATAAGCATAGTTAAGAAAACCCCGAAAAGAAAAAATATGGATGATAGTCAATCTAAAAGGATCAAAAATGCAAAAAATTTTTTAAAGTTTATTTGTTCATAAAAATATTTGCTTCAAAATACAAGTTATGTAGCTTATACGTACAAATGAATGGTGTTCCCGGGTTCGGAACAGATTGAGGAATAAGATTATAGTCGTCAAATTACGATTACAAGCCGTACAAAAAAGATATTTAAAAAATAAAAGCGCTTAGATGAATAAAATTTTTGATTACATAAATATGTTTTTTTACGGCTTGTAAACGTAATTTGACAAATATAGTCTTATTCCTTCTATTCCAAACTGCGAGACACTATTTATTTGTAAGTATAAGCTATATAACTTGTATTTTAAAGCAAATTTTTTCATGAACAAGGATAAATAATGACTCTGCATTATCGACCTCAATCAAGTTTGATGGGCAGTTTAGCATCCTCTTAAGATGTAATATAAAAGAAATATATTAAACTTAGGCCCGGTTCCACTAGAGCACTAGAAAAGTAGGTATTCTCACGTCCGCCATTTTTCTTCAAACTGGCAAGTAACTAGCATAATGTTTTACATATACAATACATCGCAATAACCTTTACAGTCTCAAAATCATAAATATCGTGTCTTTGTTTCATTGTCACATAAAGTTTGGTGTTTTCAAAGATTATTGACGTATATATATACAAAACATACCTAATTTTTCATGCTAGTTAGAAGAAAAATGGCGGACGTGAGAATACTCACTTTTATAGTGCCTTAGTTCTACAACTCACGGTTAAATTAACCGGCCGGTTATTCTATTGGAATTGACCAATCGCATTTGTTAATTTTGCTTAACGACAAATACGATTGGTCAATTCCAATAGAATAATCGGTCGGTTAAAGCAACCGTGAGTTGTGGAATTGGGCCTTAATCTTCTGTATTGTTATTTCGTGTAAAATTAACCTGTATTTTCAGTGTTTCGTTGCAAAGCTTGTATTTGGTCATATAAATACCAGTATTTTATCGAAATGTCATTGAAATAGTCGAAATTTTATCGACAAATCATCAAAATTTTATCGACAAATTTTCGAAATGGGATCGACATAATCAAAATTTTATCGACAAGTTATCAAAACCCAGATAGCACACGGACATCCTTAAGACGTGCTCAGAACGTCCAGGACGGACTTCGTGGATATCCTGAGGACGTCCTGATTTTATCCCGGGACGTCCTCAGGACATCCTGAGGACAGTCCATCGGACAACCTGAGGATACCATAGGATTTCCTTAGGACATCCTCAGGAATAGGAAACAATGACCACTTTTTGTCAGATTTTTAAAATTTTTTTTTAGGATTTTTGATAAATGTATCGATTTTTTATAAGAATTAAAACGTTTCTCAAAAAAATTTTTAAAATAAAAAATTCCAATTAATTTAAAAAATTTTTAAATATTTCTAAGTATTTTAACAGTTTTTGAAAATTGAAAAAAAACTTTAACAAAAAATTAAAAGTTTAAATTATTTCTACGATAATTTTGTAAGAGGAAGAAGACTATACATGTTTCAGCGACAGTTGTACCTGTTAAAGCATGTTTAATCTCTGTACCCGAGAAAACGGTCACCCATTCAAGTATCAACCATCGCTAACGTTGCTTGACTTCGAAGACCATACGCATCCTAACGCTTCGTGATGATCCACGAGTACTTCTTGTTTATGCATACATATTTGTTATAGATCATTACAATAGATGTTGTCAGAAGGATGAAACATATATAGTTAACTTATATTTTTATAAATAAATATAAAGTTTTACAGTTTTTAAAAATCATGTTTACATATGCGCGCGAAATAGCATATGGAATAACTTATTAAAAAAACTGTTTTTGCGCCGTTTGTATAAAATAAAATAAACAAATCATTTAATGTTATCTTTTATAATTTTTTAGTATTGTTAATATGCCATATTGTTTCAATAAGTGTAGACATTCAATCTGACTTTGAAGTCAACATTTTTACACATTTTATTTTGCAATACATTCTAGAAATACGTACGATATTCAAAAATTTCTCACTTGCTATATTAATTTACCCGTTTTTTTCAAAAATTACTATACGTCCAAGAAGTTCCTAAATACTATTTTAGGATGTCCTGAGGACTTTTGTAGGATGTCCTGAGGACTCTCTTTGGACGTCCTAAGGACTGTCTCAGAATGTCCTGAGGATTGTTTTAGAATATCCTGAGGACTGTCTTAGAATGTCCTGAGGACTCTCAGAATATCATATTCTTAGAACATTTTGTGCTATCTAAAATGTCTGGTATTTATACAGTCATTATATTTAAGTTTTTCTTCAGACATTTTGTAACTAATGAAACTCTTTATACAATATTTTAAAAATAACGTTTTCAGCTAGAATACATATATCCTCAGGACATCCCAAGGATGTCCTCAAGACATAAGTAGAATTTTAATTTATATTAATACTATTATACAATCTAACATTCTAAACTTACTTTAAAAGTCAAATTTATACATAAAACATTTATATAAAATATTTACAATAATACAACTATTATATCCTGACAAGATCCCAGGACATCCCGGGACATATTTAGGATGATCCTGAGGACGTTCTGTGCTATCTGGTAATTTTATCGACAGATCATCGATATATGATCGACACGATCGAAATTTTATCAAAAAGTTAGCGGAAACTTACATATAAATAGTTAATCAAAATAGCATCGAATCGATAACGAATTGATGAAATTTCGATGTCTTAGAAAAAAATGTCAAACTACTTATTTAACGTCCTAATACCAAATATTTATTGTAAATAATGTGTATCTTTAGAAACTCTTATATTAAAAAACTCATCGAAATGCAGTGTCATTTCGAGCGCTATTTCGATTCGATGAAATATCGATGACTTCGACGTCGATCGACATCAAATTGATGACTCATTTCTCACTGCGACGTTTTTTTTTAATTTTTTTAATTTTTTTGAAATTGTTTATTTTAATCTAAAAATGGAAAAAAATATTTTTAATTATTTTTTCATATTTTTGACTCTAAAAATATTTTCTTTTTCTACTATTTGCCTTAAAATTGTACGTTCCCAACAAACACAGAATATAGACGCAACATTGCACAGAAGTAACATGTGAGATAACAGATGTTACCTTACAATCATGTTAATGCAATCTAGATTGTTATCCCAGTACAATATAACAATATATTTGTTCACGTTTATACATCCGTGATTCCCCTCTCCTCTCCTCCGGCTGCGTTGCCTTCTCCAACAACCTGGCGAGCTGCGAGCCGGGTAGAGGGGGGAGAATTTTCGGCTACCGCGAGAAGCAGGAAACGCGAGCATGACTACTTCACGTACGCGCTTGCTACGAGTAAGTCGAGTTGACACCGAATAACTGTACGGCACTCCGGCAGTTACTTCGATCGCTTAATCTCTGTTACGTGTCAGGGGCTCTATTCTTGAATTCATTCGCAAGAGAAACGTATTCGCAAATTCTGATCTTACAGAAAAGTTGGAAATTTATTGGCTATCGTATGGCTATTAACCAATAAACTTACAACTTTCTGTTAGAGCGAGTATTTGCGTATACGTTTCTCTTGCGAATGACTTCAAGAATCGAGCCCCAGTAATTCAATTGCATGTGCGCTTGCACGCTTACGGCTGATGCGCTGTGATTAACGTAATAAAGTGCTTTCTTTGCGTACCAATTGTGTAAGTTTCATACAGTTCGCTCTACGTTCCTCGCGAAAGGACTCCAAGGCTCACGAAGGCGAGCCCGAGCTGAGTAACGAACAATATTAATTTTTTTTTTGTTATTTACTCGCAATATTGAAATAATAGTAACATAACACTTATATAACGGATTTTATATTGAAGTTATATTGATATTATATAATATTTCATACAATATTCGTATTGCGCAATACAGATCTATTATATTGATATTATATTAAAATTACGCAGGAAAGCTTTTGGCAGCGCCATTTCGTGACGCGCTATACATATCTGCTGCCGCTGTTCCGGTAGAACAAGTCTGATGGTGCCGATGTACTCGAGCGGTGCTGACTTGTTGAGTGTGATTATTATTAACGCGGCGGTGCGACGATTCTAAGTTTCAGCGCGATCCAGACCATCCACCAAGCCCAAAGAACTCGACAGGTACGTTGGCGAATCTTTCATCGGATTCTTTCGTTTTTTTTGGGGGTTCTCTTTTGGCTATTGTCTTATCGCTGTGTCTTGCTGCATGAAACAAAATCTATTTTATTCGAGGCAATCCTTAATTTTCATTTTTTCATTAAATATTGTACTAAATTTTCAATTTGGCTGTAGATAATATTGTACAGCTATATTTTGTAATTATTTTCAATAATATGTAACCCAGCAAACACACTTTTATAACTATGCTATCAAGAGGCACGGTAGTGCCTCGCGCCAAGTGTACGCGCAGCGAGGCACCACCGTGCTTCTTTTACTCGAGACGTCGTTTGGGAGAAGACCGTAATTATCGGATCTCAATAACGACTGAATTGATTGATTTCTAAATAGACTTAATGGATAGCTTACATCCGATTTATATAATAAAAGTGTTTTTATTTTTCCGCTGTATGACTTACGAGCGGAGATATCGCGATTAGAATTTTTCGCTCAAGAGTAAATTTGGGAGCGTCCCAGATGCGCACATCAATAAACGGACACAACAGGCTGAATGAAACGGACACAGACCAAATGCGCACAAACCAAATGCGCACGGACCAAATGCGCACGGATCAGATGCACACGGACCAAATGCGCACGGACCAAATACGCACAGACCAAACGGACACAGTAACCTACAAACTTACCACATGGGTTGCGACTTTTCGGGCACCTCTACCGACGGGGTGGGTGCGAGAAGGGAGGGGGCAAAACCCCCTTGCACCCCTTGTGTGTGCGCGCGCGCGTGTGTGTGTGTGTGTGTGTGTCTGTGTGTGTTTGTGTGTGTGTGCAAAGCATTCTCTGCACCACATAGGTTTGCGACTGTACGCATTTGGTCCGTGCGCATTTGGTCCGTGTGCATCTGGTCCGTGCGCATTTGGTCTGTGCGCATTTGATCTGTGTCCGTTTCACTCAGCCTGCTGTGTCCGTTTATTACTGTGCGCATCTGGGACTCACTCGCTTTTCCAGGTGATAGCCATAATTTTTTGCGTTTTGGATTCTCAAAATAAATCCATTTTTCATCATTCGATGAAGAAATGATTTTCTTTCGTGTCTCCGAAGCATTTCACATGTCACTTTGCGGTTTTCCATTTGACGCTCATTCAGCTCGTGTGACACCCATTTTCCAACTTTCTGGATCTTTTGCATGGCTTTCAAGCGCTTGGAAATGGCTACACGAGAAACATTTAATTGCTCTGCCAATATTTCTTGAGTTTGCGTAGCGTCCTCATCTAATAATGCTTGCAATTCGGTGTCTTTAAACTTTTTCGGTCGATTTTCACGTTCTTTGTCACTGACATCAAAATCACCACTTCTGAATCGTTTAAACCATCGTTCGCAAATGTCGACAGATAGAGTTTGTGCACCGTATGTTTCCACAAGTATTCGATGTGCTTCCGCTGCTTTTTTCTTCTGATTGAATAAGAAAATCAGCACGTGCCGCAAATGCTCTTTGTTCGGCTCAAAACTTGATATGTTTACCACCGAAAAAAAAAAGCGGATAAACTTCCGAATAGGTCGGACCCCCGATTTATTTGAAATTTCGTATTCTTATGTATTTTGACTCGCTGATTACGAATATGATAGTGAAAATTGGCGCAAATTTTTTAGAGCTAAAAAAAGCTCACTAAGCTAAAGATGGCCTTGAAAAGAGAAAGAGGCCGACTACTCCTAATTTATTTTTATACTCTCACCCACAGGTGGCGGAATGTTACTAGGTAGAAGTAGTCGCCCCCCCCCCCTCCGCGGGGGCTTTGCCGCTGCTCCGGGTAGGGGCCTCAGATGGCTGAAAGTGGGAGTTAGTCGGAGTAGGGATGGTTACAAATCCTCCCAAAAGTCGCAAACCCATGTGGTACAGTACAAGCGTGGACGTTGTTTCGCTCTGTAAGCAGGGGGGGGGGTGGACCTCGCTAAGCGTGGACGTTGTTTCGCTCTGTAAGCAGGGGGGGGGGGTGGACCTCGCTAAGCGTGGACGTTGTTCGCTCTGTAAGCAGGGGGGGGTATGGGTGGACCTCGCTAAGCGTGGACGTTGTTTCGCTCTGTAAGCAGGGGGGGGGATGTGGGTGGACCTCGCTAAGCGTGGACGTTGTTTCGCTCTATAAGCAGGGGGGAGTGTGGATGGACCTCGCTACGCGTGGAAAGTCACAAACCCATGTAGTACAATACAAGAGTGGACGTCCAGTATTAACTCTTCCAGTATTAACAAATAAAATTAACTAATAAAACTCGAATTGTGTTAGATGAGTTATATGAGGTTTTGAACATTTAACGTCGTTTTTCTCAAAAACTATTGTCTTTACGGCAAAAATTAATAGAACAAAAAATGTGTATTTCGATGAGATCTACAACTTTTATTTCAAGTATTTTTCAAAATTCTCATTATTTACAGAAATAAATGAAAAAAACCATTTTTATGGTTTTTTCATGGTTTTCGCCATGAAAATCAAATTTGCGCCAATTTTCACTATTATATTCGTAATCAACAAGTCAAAATACATAAGAATACGAAGTTTCAAATAAATCGGGGGTCTGACCTATTCGGAAGTACACCCACAATAACGTTACGTCTATATTATAATTTACCATTCAACAGTATTATTATTGTATACAACATGTATATATAGTGCATGTATTTTGTTGAGTGACAAATTATAATATTGGTGTAATGTTTGTTAGTTGGTGTATTTTTTGATTATTTTGCAATTCTTTATCTATTATAAACACTACTCCCCTTGAATTCATAAAGTATACATCTGCTGAAAACCGTATGAATACTTGAAGAAGTTCTCAAGAATTCGAACTTTGGTGCATGTAACTTTCTCAGTCATTCTTATAGTATTCTTCTATGAATTTCTAAAGAATTACAATTCAGGAAAGAAAAAAACTTGAAGAATACTTTAGGAATTCACTGTGTTATCTGGGATACAATGAGATTTAAGGCGTAAGGCATGAGCATATTATATAAGCATATTATATTCAACTTTAAGAAAACTTTTTTAAGAAAACATTTAGATATCTTGGAAATAATTTCAAAATGGTCAAATTAACTATTTGAACGCTTCAAAATCTTAATGCTAAATAGATTGCAATTTCCATCAAATTATAAAGGTTATGGAAAAAGTTAAATTTAACAATAAAATTAATAAGTAAATAAGTTAATGCTATTTATTTTTAATATGTTTTGCAAAATTTAATTGCTTTTATAAAAAATAATATAATTGCGACAGTTTATAACATATAGGTATATGTAGACAATAACAAGTACCCATATCGATGATTCAAACTGGCGTAGCAGATAGAGTACAAGGTTTGTAATCCTAAGGTCCCGGGTTCAAAACCCACCAGCGGCAAGTAAGAATAAAATAAAATAATATAATTTAAATTCAATTAATTAATAAAAATTTGTCCCAAATTTAGTACGTACTGTTGATAAGAATGATAAAAAAAATGAAATTTTTATTTTATTTTTTTATCTCTAGTTGCATTTTAGATATCCGATTTAAAAAATCTTTTAGATATTAGTTTCATAATATCTTTCTGTTCTCAAAAAACGACGCATTGGTTAACATTCTGACATTATATGTTATCTTTTAGAAGTCTCTTTATGTTATCATTTTCAGAAACAGGATATCTTTTAGAAATCTTTTTGACAACATATTGTTCACGTCATTCTATGACATCAAAATACGGTATATTTCATGACGTCAGGAATTTGTGACATTCGACCGTCATTTTAACGTCATAAGGGTGTCATTTCGTGACGTCAAGAATAGTCAGTAAATGACCATTTTGGGACGTCAAAATGACGTGAGCTTGCTATATATCCCATCATATCTTTTATCTCTACAATTAATAGAGCGTAAATCAAGTGTAAAGGAAAAATGAATTATAATGTAATAAAAGAGTGACAAAAGCGTTAATTAAATCTCTAAGAAACGTAAATTAAAACAGAACATAAAGAAAGTACACTTATCAAAATAATGTGGTATATATTAATAATACTAAAAAATTATAAAAAATTATATTAAAAAATTTTTTTAATTTTATACAAACAGAGCGAAAACAAACTTTTTAATAAGTTATTCCACATGCTATTTTGCACGCATAAAAAAAATAAATAAAAAACTAAAACTTCATATTTATTCATAAAAATATAAGTTAACTATACATATTTCATCCTTCTTATAACATCTATTGTAATGATCTATAACAAATATGTATGCATAGACAAAAAGTGTTCATGGATTATCACGTAGCGTTAGGATGCATACGGTCTTCGAAGTCAAGCAACGTCGGCGATGGTTGACACTTGGATAGGTGACTGTTTTTTCAAATATAGAGATTAAACATGCTTTAACGGGTACGACTGTGGCTTGGCTGAAACATGTTGTTATAGTCTTCTTCCTCTTATAAGATTATAAAATAATTAGAAAATAAATAGATTAGTAAAAATAATTAGAATTTTTTATTTCTTGTTCAAGTTTTTTTAATTCTTAGAAACTCTCAAAAATACTTAGAAATATTTAAAAATTTTCTAAATTAATCAAAATTTTTCATTTTTAAAGTTTTTCCGAAGAACGTTTCAATTCATATAAAAAATCGGAATATTTATCAAAAATTCTGAAAAAAAATTTTTTAATTCTGACAAATTTTTTCACTAGGGTATATTACGATATCTTAGGATATCCCTTGGACATTCTCTGGATATCGTTTGAGATATCTACAGGATGTCAAATCGGTGGACATTTGTGCATCCCTTGGATATCCCTTGGATATCGCAGATGGTCCACGGATATCCGACGATATTGCGATATCCCAAATTGACATCCCAGAGACATCCCTAAGATAAAGTGTGCTGTGTGGGCCGCATGCGTCGAACTACACCACTAATCCTCTTTGTTTCCTGTTTCAGGTGCTGCTGCCGTCGCTCAGGATTGCCGCCGTCGCTGGATCACCACACACGAACTTCGCCGGGTAAGTATGATTTTTGAGGTTATGTTATACCAGCGGTCGCATTTTTTATCGAGGTGTTTTTTCTTTTCAGGACTTCAGGCTCACCGTGAGGATGGGATCGCACGAGAGAAGCACAGGTAAATGAATGCGCCTTAATGTTTTCCAACAATAACAAAACGGTTTATTCACAGATACGATGGTTCTATATATTTAACACACA
Source organism: Monomorium pharaonis (assembly GCF_013373865.1). Taxonomy (NCBI): domain Eukaryota; kingdom Metazoa; phylum Arthropoda; class Insecta; order Hymenoptera; family Formicidae; genus Monomorium; species Monomorium pharaonis. The sequence goes on from NC_050470.1 coordinate 12,653,265, forward strand.
CCCGTCTGCGGCGCTTATTCACACTCGTGTCAACGCAAAGAATTTGTGACAGGGGAATAGGCTTCCCTGTATCCTTCACGCACAAATACGCGTTATCACAATTACGCATGTAACGCGTTGCAAACGGTTTTACGTGTCCGTACACGGAACTCCTCGCGCACGATGTTTATACTATCGTTGTTTTCGCGCGAAAGCTCCCGAGAGCTCTCGCGGGACGCTTATATACGGCGTGGGGACATTCCCCCAACTCCTGTCGCACTCACCAATCGCGTGGCGTCGGATTCGCTCGCGCGGGAACGGCGCATACGCCCCACTCCTACTCGCTCGTCCAATGACGATTCGCGCGTCGGTGCTGTCCTGCGGGTACTGTTGGGCTTCCCTCCCCCCCACCATCTTGGTGCGACCAATCCCGTTAAAGTGCAGTGTGGGATGGCAGAGTGCGATGAGGATTGCCCCTTCGGTGTTGGCGCTGCTTTCCCGGGCCCTTTTGGTTTTGCACTCAAAAGTGCAGTTTTATTGCACCGAGTGTAATACCTAATTTCTATCGCAAAACGTACTAAAGCGTCTTTTATGATTTTTTCATATTCTAGGTACACAAAAAGGTAATATCTGTTGTGAACAATAAACTTTCCTAAGGTATAATAAAATACATAGAATAAACATAAGATAACAGAACGGTAATATTTAATCTTAAAGAATTATGGTTATTAACATAAAATGGTACTCTTCGAGCTGCCGCTGCAGCTTATACATTATTAACTTGATCTCAAACAGACTAGTCATACGTACTAATACCTTAATCAGTGAGTTCTTATTATTAAAACTTAATCGCTACCTTAACCTATGTGATTGATACTAAACTTAAAACGTGTACTTGCGATTTGCTTGAGAACTAAACGAATCGCACCATGTGCTCGCGGTACTACGTCAATTTATAATAAACAACTATACTCTTAATAAACACTATGAAACAAGTTTAATCTTTAGGTATTATGGACGCGCGCGCCAGTACGAGCGGTTGCATGCATTATTGCTGCTTTTCGGCCCTCTTCTCGTCCGATTACTGGTTCCTCTGCAACCTTATGCTGAGCACTGTTTGCCCATCAATGCTTCTGGCCTCCGTCTTAGTTGCTGTATATCTTGTTGAGCCCCATTTGTCCTTTGACTTGGATGTGCTCGGTGCTTGGTGCTGCGGATTCCCTGGGATCGGTTTCACGGTTCAATTAAGTAGCGTAAGGCCTTATTTCTAGAGCGATACGGAACTGTTTCCAAGCGGTTTCCATGAGCGCGCCGATTTCCTATGTGTCTTTCGAAAGAGGTGCTTCTCGCAACGACTTTCGAAAGGTGACGCGTTTCACAATTGTAACTATGGCTGTAATTATAATGTATGTATAATAATATATATAGTTGTAAATAATTATGGCTATAGTTATAATAATATATAGTTGTAACTCGGCTTACAATATCCCTCCCCCGTTAGACAAGAAAACGAGGGTGCGATGTTTTCGCTTACAGTTTTGTTCTTAGATGACAACCTGCTTTGCTATGCCTTGGTGGTTTCCTGGTTGTTTCAAATAAGTCTTGCTTCTTTTGTAGAATATGATTAGGCCTGCTGGATTCAAAAGATTATCCACTTGTTTTCATAAAAGAAAGTCTTTCACCGAGATAATAAGAGAAACCGTAGTCTGGAAGTCACTCGAAAATTTTGGAGCGCAAAATGCTGTCACTATGTTTGATTTTTTCTATTCGATATAGATAAGGATCATGTTCGTTAACTGCATTTGAATTTTAACAGACGCTATATGTTGTTTATTCGATTATTTTTCTCCCTGCACTTCTTGCGCTTCTCGTGTCGTAGCCTCCCGATCGTTTTTTGTTTGACAGACATTGGCGTGAGTCACGGAGGTTAAAACGCGTTAAAATTTAAGATATATCATAATGGAACCGGAACGAAGTCATTATTTGTTTAAAGGATTAACGGACATGATTCTTATTTATGGCGAGTGTCGAAAAAATCAAATGCAAACAGCTGCACTTTACACCCAAAGGTTTCCGGACAGACGACACCCAGACCACGGCTTTTTTCATCGCCTTCACCAACGGCTAGAAACAAATGGGCAATTTTATAAGTCAAGCAAACCGATCCATGTTCCACAAAGAAACCAAAAGGCAATTGAAGCTGTTCAACAAGCTCTTGAGGCAAATCCTCATACAAGCACAAGAGCAATTGCCACAGATTGAAATATGCGTCATGTTACGGTGCGTAAAATAATTAAACATTCGCTGGGTTTGCATCCATTCAAACAACACACAAACTTAAACCTGGTGATATGCAACGACGTTTAAATTTTTGTGAAGGGACCAACACTCCTTTTGTGTGGCCTGCCTTTTTGCAATGGTCACAGTATAGTTCTACTGTGTTTACGCGAGGCCGTCCCTCCGGTCGCGGTAACTCGAACCGGTTAACGTATCGGTTGCTGCGGCATTCCCGCCCGTCGTGCCCATTCTTGCCGCGCTTCCCGCATCGCAGGGTATTTCGTGCGTACTTGGGGGCGGTGCGAGGGTCTTCCTTCCGATTTCGGTTAGGCTCTCTTACTTTTTCCTCGGCACTTGCGCCGGCTATTGCGTCCTGCAGCGTCCTGTATCGCTGGGCGCGTACCAGAAGTTTGATGTCTTCGTGCAAACCGATCTGGTAATTGTACAGAGCCTGTTCCTTGATATTCTCCAGAATGGCTCGCTGTTGGTCGATTGTGTGGTTTTTGCCCTCTTCCATGGACTCGTATAGTTCCATGGCAAAAAGGTCCACTCGCCGTCCGAATTCCTGCGCGCTTTCCGCGGGTTTCTGCTTTAGTGAATTGAACTCTTGTTGCAGATGTGCGGTGCTTCGTTTGGAAAGGTACTCGTTTTCGAGCTCTCTTTTTAGCTGTTCAAAGCTATAAACGTCGCGCATATAGAAGTCCATCATGGCTTTTCCTTTAAATTTCGTGCAAATGGTGGCTTTCAGAAGGGTATGCTCGTCTGTACTCTCCCTGTCACTCCATTTTCGCTTCGTCACCTCTATTTCACTCCGAATTTCTTCCCGTCGTACTTCCCTCCTTGTAGATCTTCCGTCTTCCCTTCATTTCCTCAGCAGCCTCTTTGCCTCCTCCCTCCGAATCACTGTGTTCCTCGTTCCCCCAGTTCCTCACTACTCACTTTTTCTCTTTTCCTTCCGGAGCACACTTTCACACGTCTTCACTCACCAGCCCCATCTTTTTACCTCTAATATTGTCTCCACTGAAAATACTATAATAAGTCCTATTATACTTGCCAACATTATCGACATCATGTTTCGTTTAAAATAGTTTCGAGCTTCTTTGTACAATTTTTCATCGTACCAATCTGGAAGATTATTGGATGTCACGTCGGTCACTTCCGGATCAATCGCACTATTATCTTCCAGGAGTAATTTGAAATGTTCCTTTACTGTGTGCGTTTGAACTTCGTCGATATGTTGTTCCTTCATTTTTATTTTATATATACAAATAACGGAAGATTTCGTAGTGTTAAAAACACGCGTTATATAGAAATCTGCAAATTAGAGCACTTGTTAATAAAGCAACTAACTTGATACTGAAAAGTCAGAAATGATACTTGTGAAGTATGTTTCACGGCATTCTCTTCAGACACTGCAAAACAAATATATTGTGTTGTTCGCTTTCCCTTCTCTTGATTTTCTTAAATTGTAGCTGTTGTGAGCGTTTGCTCGATTCGGGAGTTCTTCCCGATAGTAGTTTGGGATTCGTCCTGCCTTAGGGGGGTCAGGACCCGAAGGGTGAAGGTTCGGCTCGTTGGTTGAATGATAAGAAACTTCTTACTTGGTTAATTCGTAGTCTTTATTCCTTCGCTTGTTGCTTACGGTCAGCTGTTGCGTAGCGGTATCAAGTGTCACTCGCGAAAAGGCTCGTAGTACGCGACGTAACTCGGACGTTGTTAAATTCCTCTCCGCTCGGTCACGGCATGGTCGCGCTTATATACAATGGTTCCTGGCGCAATTTTGGGGGCCTGTGACCGGGCGTCGGTAGCTTCCGCGGGGCTAAGCGTTTCGACATTGGAACGCGGTAGCCTTGCGGTTCAATTGTGTAGCGTAGGGCCTTATTTCTAGAGCGATACGGAACTGCTTCCGAGCGGTTCCGTATCGTGATGTTGTAAGCTTGCGGAAACTGCTTGGGGATTTCCGTGAGCGCGCCGATTTCCTATGTGTCTTTCGAAAGAGGTGCTTCTCGCAACGACTTTCGAAAGGTGACGCGTTTCACAATTGTAACTATGGCTGTAATTATAATGTATGTATAATAATATATATAGTTGTAAATAATTATGGCTATAGTTATAATAATATATAGTTGTAACTCGGCTTACAATATCCCTCCCCCGTTAGACAAGAAAACGAGGGTGCGATGTTTTCGCTTACAGTTTTGTTCTTAGATGACAACCTGCTTTGCTATGCCTTGGTGGTTTCCTGGTTGTTTCAAATAAGTCTTGCTTCTTTTGTAGAATATGATTAGGCCTGCTGGATTCAAAAGATTATCCACTTGTTTTCATAAAAGAAAGTCTTTCACCGAGATAATAAGAGAAACCGTAGTCTGGAAGTCACTCGAAAATTTTGGAGCGCAAAATGCTGTCACTATGTTTGATTTTTTCTATTCGATATAGATAAGGATCATGTTCGTTAACTGCATTTGAATTTTAACAGACGCTATATGTTGTTTATTCGATTATTTTTCTCCCTGCACTTCTTGCGCTTCTCGTGTCGTAGCCTTCCGATCGTTTTTTGTTTGACAGACATTGGCGTGAGTCACGGAGGTTAAAACGCGTTAAAATTTAAGATATATCATAATGGAACCGGAACGAAGTCATTATTTGTTTAAAGGATTAACGGACATGATTCTTATTTATGGCGAGTGTCGAAAAAATCAAATGCAAACAGCTGCACTTTACACCCAAAGGTTTCCGGACAGACGACACCCAGACCACGGCTTTTTTCATCGCCTTCACCAACGGCTAGAAACAAATGGGCAATTTTATAAGTCAAGCAAACCGATCCATGTTCCACAAAGAAACCAAAAGGCAATTGAAGCTGTTCAACAAGCTCTTGAGGCAAATCCTCATACAAGCACAAGAGCAATTGCCACAGATTGAAATATGCGTCATGTTACGGTGCGTAAAATAATTAAACATTCGCTGGGTTTGCATCCATTCAAACAACACACAAACTTAAACCTGGTGATATGCAACGACGTTTAAATTTTTGTGAAGGGACCAATACTCCTTTTGTGTGGCCTGCCTTTTTGCAATGGTCACAGTATAGTTCTACTGTGTTTACGCGAGGCCGTCCCTCCGGTCGCGGTAACTCGAACCGGTTAACGTATCGGTTGCTGCGGCATTCCCGCCCGTCGTGCCCATTCTTGCCGCGCTTCCCGCATCGCAGGGTATTTCGTGCGTACTTGGGGGCGGTGCGAGGGTCTTCCTTCCGATTTCGGTTAGGCTCTCTTACTTTTTCCTCGGCACTTGCGCCGGCTATTGCGTCCTGCAGCGTCCTGTATCGCTGGGCGCGTACCAGAAGTTTGATGTCTTCGTGCAAACCGATCTGGTAATTGTACAGAGCCTGTTCCTTGATATTCTCCAGAATGGCTCGCTGTTGGTCGATTGTGTGGTTTTTGCCCTCTTCCATGGACTCGTATAGTTCCATGGCAAAAAGGTCCACTCGCCGTCCGAATTCCTGCGCGCTTTCCGCGGGTTTCTGCTTTAGTGAATTGAACTCTTGTTGCAGATGTGCGGTGCTTCGTTTGGAAAGGTACTCGTTTTCGAGCTCTCTTTTTAGCTGTTCAAAGCTATAAACGTCGCGCATATAGAAGTCCATCATGGCTTTTCCTTTAAATTTCGTGCAAATGGTGGCTTTCAGAAGGGTATGCTCGTCTGTACTCTCCCTGTCACTCCATTTTCGCTTCGTCACCTCTATTTCACTCCGAATTTCTTCCCGTCGTACTTCCCTCCTTGTAGATCTTCCGTCTTCCCTTCATTTCCTCAGCAGCCTCTTTGCCTCCTCCCTCCGAATCACTGTGTTCCTCGTTCCCCCAGTTCCTCACTACTCACTTTTTCTCTTTTCCTTCCGGAGCACACTTTCACACGTCTTCACTCACCAGCCCCATCTTTTTACCTCTAATATTGTCTCCACTGAAAATACTATAATAAGTCCTATTATACTTGCCAACATTATCGACATCATGTTTCGTTTAAAATAGTTTCGAGCTTCTTTGTACAATTTTTCATCGTACCAATCTGGAAGATTATTGGATGTCACGTCGGTCACTTCCGGATCAATCGCACTATTATCTTCCAGGAGTAATTTGAAATGTTCCTTTACTGTGTGCGTTTGAACTTCGTCGATATGTTGTTCCTTCATTTTTATTTTATATGTACAAATAACGGAAGATTTCGTAGTGTTAAAAACACGCGTTATATAGAAATGTGCAAATTAGAGCACTTGTTAATAAAGCAACTAACTTGATACTGAAAAGTCAGAAATGATACTTGTGAAGTATGTTTCACGGCATTCTCTTCAGACACTGCAAAACAAATATATTGTGTTGTTCGCTTTCCCTTCTCTTGATTTTCTTAAATTGTAGCTGTTGTGAGCGTTTGCTCGATTCGGGAGTTCTTCCCGATAGTAGTTTGGGATTCGTCCTGCCTTAGGGGGGTCAGGACCCGAAGGGTGAAGGTTCGGCTCGTTGGTTGAATGATAAGAAACTTCTTACTTGGTTAATTCGTAGTCTTTATTCCTTCGCTTGTTGCTTACGGTCAGCTGTTGCGTAGCGGTATCAAGTGTCACTCGCGAAAAGGCTCGTAGTACGCGACGTAACTCGGACGTTGTTAAATTCCTCTCCGCTCGGTCACGGCATGGTCGCGCTTATATACAATGGTTCCTGGCGCAATTTTGGGGGCCTGTGACCGGGCGTCGGTAGCTTCCGCGGGGCTAAGCGTTTCGACATTGGAACGCGGTAGCCTTGCGGTTCAATTGTGTAGCGTAGGGCCTTATTTCTAGAGCGATACGGAACTGCTTCCGAGCGGTTCTGTATCGTGATGTTGTAAGCTTGCGGAAACTGCTTGGGGATTTCCGTGAGCGCGCCGATTTCCTATGTGTCTTTCGAAAGAGGTGCTTCTCGCAACGACTTTCGAAAGGTGACGCGTTTCACAATTGTAACTATGGCTGTAATTATAATGTATGTATAATAATATATATAGTTGTAAATAATTATGGCTATAGTTATAATAATATATAGTTGTAACTCGGCTTACAATATCCCTCCCCCGTTAGACAAGAAAACGAGGGTGCGATGTTTTCGCTTACAGTTTTGTTCTTAGATGACAACCTGCTTTGCTATGCCTTGGTGGTTTCCTGGTTGTTTCAAATAAGTCTTGCTTCTTTTGTAGAATATGATTAGGCCTGCTGGATTCAAAAGATTATCCACTTGTTTTCATAAAAGAAAGTCTTTCACCGAGATAATAAGAGAAACCGTAGTCTGGAAGTCACTCGAAAATTTTGGAGCGCAAAATGCTGTCACTATGTTTGATTTTTTCTATTCGATATAGATAAGGATCATGTTCGTTAACTGCATTTGAATTTTAACAGACGCTATATGTTGTTTATTCGATTATTTTTCTCCCTGCACTTCTTGCGCTTCTCGTGTCGTAGCCTCCCGATCGTTTTTTGTTTGACAGACATTGGCGTGAGTCACGGAGGTTAAAACGCGTTAAAATTTAAGATATATCATAATGGAACCGGAACGAAGTCATTATTTGTTTAAAGGATTAACGGACATGATTCTTATTTATGGCGAGTGTCGAAAAAATCAAATGCAAACAGCTGCACTTTACACCCAAAGGTTTCCGGACAGACGACACCCAGACCACGGCTTTTTTCATCGCCTTCACCAACGGCTAGAAACAAATGGGCAATTTTATAAGTCAAGCAAACCGATCCATGTTCCACAAAGAAACCAAAAGGCAATTGAAGCTGTTCAACAAGCTCTTGAGGCAAATCCTCATACAAGCACAAGAGCAATTGCCACAGATTGAAATATGCGTCATGTTACGGTGCGTAAAATAATTAAACATTCGCTGGGTTTGCATCCATTCAAACAACACACAAACTTAAACCTGGTGATATGCAACGACGTTTAAATTTTTGTGAAGGGACCAACACTCCTTTTGTGTGGCCTGCCTTTTTGCAATGGTCACAGTATAGTTCTACTGTGTTTACGCGAGGCCGTCCCTCCGGTCGCGGTAACTCGAACCGGTTAACGTATCGGTTGCTGCGGCATTCCCGCCCGTCGTGCCCATTCTTGCCGCGCTTCCCGCATCGCAGGGTATTTCGTGCGTACTTGGGGGCGGTGCGAGGGTCTTCCTTCCGATTTCGGTTAGGCTCTCTTACTTTTTCCTCGGCACTTGCGCCGGCTATTGCGTCCTGCAGCGTCCTGTATCGCTGGGCGCGTACCAGAAGTTTGATGTCTTCGTGCAAACCGATCTGGTAATTGTACAGAGCCTGTTCCTTGATATTCTCCAGAATGGCTCGCTGTTGGTCGATTGTGTGGTTTTTGCCCTCTTCCATGGACTCGTATAGTTCCATGGCAAAAAGGTCCACTCGCCGTCCGAATTCCTGCGCGCTTTCCGCGGGTTTCTGCTTTAGTGAATTGAACTCTTGTTGCAGATGTGCGGTGCTTCGTTTGGAAAGGTACTCGTTTTCGAGCTCTCTTTTTAGCTGTTCGAAGCTATAAACGTCGCGCATATAGAAGTCCATCATGGCTTTTCCTTTAAATTTCGTGCAAATGGTGGCTTTCAGAAGGGTATGCTCGTCTGTACTCTCCCTGTCACTCCATTTTCGCTTCGTCACCTCTATTTCACTCCGAATTTCTTCCCGTCGTACTTCCCTCCTTGTAGATCTTCCGTCTTCCCTTCATTTCCTCAGCAGCCTCTTCGCCTCCTCCCTCCGAATCACTGTGTCCCTCGTTCCCCCAGTTCCTCACTACTCACTTTTTCTCTTTTCCTTCCGGAGCACACTTTCACACGTCTTCACTCACCAGCCCCATCTTTTTACCTCTAATATTGTCTCCACTGAAAATACTATAATAAGTCCTATTATACTTGCCAACATTATCGACATCATGTTTCGTTTAAAATAGTTTCAAGCTTCTTTGTACAATTTTTCATCGTACCAATCTGGAAGATTATTGGATGTCACGTCGGTCACTTCCGGATCAATCGCACTATTATCTTCCAGGAGTAATTTGAAATGTTCCTTTACTGTGTGCGTTTGAACTTCGTCGATATGTTGTTCCTTCATTTTTATTTTATATGTACAAATAACGGAAGATTTCGTAGTGTTAAAAACACGCGTTATATAGAAATGTGCAAATTAGAGCACTTGTTAATAAAGCAACTAACTTGATACTGAAAAGTCAGAAATGATACTTGTGAAGTATGTTTCACGGCATTCTCTTCAGACACTGCAAAACAAATATATTGTGTTGTTCGCTTTCCCTTCTCTTGATTTTCTTAAATTGTAGCTGTTGTGAGCGTTTGCTCGATTCGGGAGTTCTTCCCGATAGTAGTTTGGGATTCGTCCTGCCTTAGGGGGGTCAGGACCCGAAGGGTGAAGGTTCGGCTCGTTGGTTGAATGATAAGAAACTTCTTACTTGGTTAATTCGTAGTCTTTATTCCTTTGCTTGTTGCTTACGGTCAGCTGTTGCGTAGCGGTATCAAGTGTCACTCGCGATAAGGCTCGTAGTACGCGACGTAACTCGGACGTTGTTAAATTCCTCTCCGCTCGGTCACGGCATGGTCGCGCTTATATACAATGGTTCCTGGCGCAATTTTGGGGGTCTGTGACCGGGCGTCGGTAGCTTCCGCGGGGCTAAGCGTTTCGACATTGGAACGCGGTAGCCTTGCGGTTCAATTGTGTAGCGTAGGGCCTTATTTCTAGAGCGATACGGAACTGCTTCCGATCGGTTCCGTATCGTGATGTTGTAAGCTTGCGGAAACTGCTTGGGGATTTCCGTGACCGCGCTGATTTCCTATGTGTCTTTCGAAAGAGGTGCTTCTTGCAACGACTTTCGAAAGGTGACGCGTTTCACAATTGTAACTATGGCTGTAATTATAATGTATGTATAATAATATATATAGTTGTAAATAATTATGGCTATAGTTATAATAATATATAGTTGTAACTCGGCTTACAACATCCCTCCCCCGTTAGACAAGAAAACGAGGGTGCGATGTTTTCGCTTACAGTTTTGTAAGTTTTGTATTGTTATTAGTACTATAAAATTAAGTTTAATTTTTCTAGATTTTAATTGCTGAATATTATTAATATTATTATTAAATTAACTTAAAATGAAAATATAATTCTTAAATTATTTTTTGCTGCAAACAAAATTTTATTAATGGCTATATAGTTTTAATTGTGTCATATATACATAACATGAAACAATAAATTTATTGATAAGTAAATTTAATTCATATTATTTATTATAATATATAATATGCAAGCGTATCATTAAATTACATTATAACAAAGTATCTTTTATATATGCTATGTTGTAAGCCGAGTTACAATTATATATTATTATAACTATAGCCATAATTATTTACAACTATATATATTATTATACATACATTATAATTACAGCCATAGTTACAATTGTGAAACGCGTCACCTTTCGAAAGCACCTCTTTCGAAAGACACATAGAAAATCGGCGCGCTCACGGAAGTCCCCAAGCAGTTTCCGCAAGCTTACAACATCACGATACGGAACCGCTCGGAAGCAGTTCCGTATTGCTCTAGAAATAAGGCCCTACGCTACACAATTGAACCGCAAGGCTACCGCGTTCCGATGTCGAAACGCTTAGCCTCGCGGAAGCTACCGACGCCCGGTCACAGGCCCCCAAAATTGCGCCAGGAACTATTGTATATAAGCGCGACCATGCCGTGACCGAGCGAAGAGGAATTTAACAACGTCCGAGTTACGTCGCGTACTACGAGCCTTATCGCGAGTGACACTTGATACCGCTACGCAACAGCTGACCGTAAGCAACAAGCGAAAGAATAAAGACTACGAATTAACCAAGTAAGAAGTTTCTTATCATTCAACCAACGAGCCGAACCTTCACCCTTCGGGTCCTAACGCCCCTAAGGCAGGACGAATCCCAAACTACTATCGGGAAGAACTACCGAATCGAGCAAACGCTCACAACAGCTACAATTTAAGAAAATCAAGAGAAGGGAAAGCAAACAACGCAATATATTTGTTTGCAGTGTCTGAAGAGAATGCCGTGAAACATACTTCACAAGTATCATTTCAGACTTTTCAGTATCATGTTATTTGCTTTATTAACAAGTGCTCTAATCTGCACATTTCTATATAACGCGTGTTTTTAACACTACGAAATCTTCCGTTATTTGTATATATAAAATAAAAATGAAGAAACAACATATCGACGAAGTTGAAACGCACACAGTAGAAGAACATTTCAAATTACTCCTGGAAGATAATAGTGTGATTGATCCGGAAGTGACCGACGTAACATCCAATAATCTTCCAGATTGGTACGATAAAAAATTGTACAAAGAAGCTTAAAACTATTTTAAACAGAACATGATGTCGATAATAGTCGCATTCGCACCCTCAATCATTTGGATGAAAATCACTTAGATACTAACCTAACGTTGGAAAAAAGATTGTAGTTGGCTAACACCAACCAATACAAAATGATTTTGTGATTTTGCGCAATGTAACTGATTTTATTGAGTTATTTCAAATTATATGCAACTATACGTAACGAGGTTTGGCTATAAGGAAAAGTTCGAGATGTCTTGTAACATGCAACAATATACTGTTACGTTTAATGATCCAGAATGTTTAAAAAATTATAAAATGGTTTCACCTGAAATTTTATCTAAGATACGGACAGGTATGTTTATTAATGCAAAAATAACCTTCAAATCAGTGGGCTACAATGATAATTTATTATTTGTATGATTGCATTTTAGATCGCGTATTTGCTGAAAATATGTTTATTCAAGCAAAAGCTGCAGCTAATCGTTTGGTACAAACGGAACAAGTATCAAACTACACATTGACAACAAAGAATACTAAGGAGGCAACGGTAGGACCATCCTCTGAATGTGGGGACAATTCTTTGATTTTGTATGATGATTTCTGTACAGATAATTTGACATTGTCCAGGATACAGACAGGTATGTTTATCAATGCAAAAACAACCTTCAAATCAGTAGGCTACAACGATAATTTTTTATTTGTATGATTGCATTTTGGATTACGTGTTTGCTGAAAATACGTTTATTCTAGCCAAAGCTGCAATTAATTCTTTAGAACAAACGGAACAAGTATTAAAATATACATTGACAACAAAGAATACTAATAAGGAGGCAACGGCAGGACCATCCTCTGAATGTGGTGACAACTCTTTGATTTCTCATGATGACTCCTGTACAGATAGTTTGACTGAAGAAAACAATGAAACCATAGACAACAATGATGAAGATCATAATGATGACAAGTATTCAAATGCTTGGTACAATTGGACGTATGAACAAACTCTTTTGCTTATTGAAAGCTACGGCATTCATGAAGAAGAGAAGTCACATCCAAAACAGCGTAAATACATGTGGGATAATATTGCCAATGACATGATAAGCCACGGACATGATGTTGATAAAAAGTTATGCTACTCCAAGTGGACTAATTTACTGAGAAGTTATAAATCAGCTAAAGATCAAGTTCATGGTAAAAAAAAACTGGAAAAGCCCCTTCAAAATTTATTTTTTATGATGTTATGGATGAACTTCTAGGCGAAAGACCATCTAACTCATCTTCACAAACGTTGAGCTCACTCAGTAAACAATCACAAATAAAACATAAAAGAAGCAAAAAAATAGCAAACAATTGTAGTAATTATGAAGAAGAGAAAGAAGATAGTGACATTAATGAGCAATTAATGAATAATACTGGTACTGCTAAAAAACGACAGAAAATGACACAAAAACAAAAAAAATCATATTTGATCTTCAAAAAAAGGAAAAAGAAAATAAGGCTGAAAAGTTGAAAAGACAAGAAAAGAAGTATAATGAACGTGAAAGATTGGCGATAGAAAAAGAAAAACTCACAGTCATCAAAGCATATTTGCAAGATCGAGCTGAAAAAAAGACCAACACGTTAAATTTAAATATGTAGAGAGAAATAATTTCACATTTAATTGATATTTATTAAATATACTTAATACATATTAAAAATATAATTATCTATTAAAAAAGGACTTATTATAGTATTTTCAGTGGAGACAATATTAAAGGTAAAAAAATGGCGCTGGTGAGTGAGGACGTGTGAAAGTGTGCTTTGGAAGCTAAAGAGAAAACGTGAGTAGTGAGGAATTGGGGAGGAGAGGGACACAGTGATTCGGAGGGAGGAGGCGAAGAGGCTGCTGAGGAAATGAAGGGAAGACGGAAAATCTACAAAGAGAGAAGTACGACAAAAAAAAATTTGGAGTGAAATAGAGGTGACGAAGCGAAAATGGAGTGACAGGGAGAGTACAGTAAAGAAGAGGAGATGGAGAGCGCGCTAGAGTACGAAGAAAGCGCTCAGGAAAAGAAGATGAATGGAGTTGGTGGCGGGTGTGGAAACGACGCAAGCGCACGAGAGGCAGATAAATGTGTGATGGAAGCCAAGAGAGGGCGGCCAAGAGAATGTGGTGCGGTATTATCGATATATCGATAAAGACTAGGAGGGCAGTGATTGGCGGAAGAAGAGAGATAAATTGTGGAGAGTAGCGATAATAAAGTATCGGGACGACAGGAATCGAAAAGGATCGCATAGCTGAAAGGTACAGTAATAGTGGCGAAAAAGATAACGTGTAAAAGGAACGGAAACAACGAGAGAAATACGAGGATGGTGAAAGAAGACGAAAAGGATATGAGCAAGGAGATGAGAGAAGAGTTAGCGAGGATAAAGAGGAGCTAAGAGAAATTAAAGAAGGCGTGGCGGAACTCGTCAAGATATGCAGAAAGTGGTACAAGGAAGAAGATTCGGACGAGAAAAGAGAGGAACGGAGAAAAAGTGAAAGGGGGGAGGAAAAAGAAGAAGGAGAAAACAAGGGAAATAGAGACAAGGAAATAAATAGGAAAGTAGACGACTGGTGGAACGTAGTGAAAAGGGAAGAAGGAGAGAAAGAGGATGTCAACGAGAAGGAAAACAAGGAGGGATAAAGGTTAAGGAAAAAGAGTAAGACAGCAGCAGAGGAGAACTGTAATGAGAGGAAAAAGAAAAGAAAGAAAAAGCAGGATAAGAGAGAGGAGAATAAAGAGGAAAGCAGAAAGTCAGGGGAGATCAGCAACTCCGAAGGAGAGGAGCTAGCAGAAGTGGAAAGAGGAGAGAAGATGAAGAGGGCTAAAGGTGAAGAGAGAAGGCTGGCAAGAGGAAAGCAAAAAAAGAGGAACTAGTCAGAACGGAGAACATAAGTGAAGAACAGCGTGAGGGGAGAGAGACAAAAAGAGGAGGATTCGGAATGCGAGAGAAAGAGAGAGAGAAAGAAGAGGAGAGGGGAGAGCAGAGAGTCAAGGGAGAGCGGAGGCGCGGGAAGTGGGGAGTCTGTAAGCAGAGAACGAGTAAAGAAGACGAAGTGGACAAAAAGAGAGGAGGAGCAGACCTGCGGAAAGAAAATAGAGAAGGATGGTATAGCCAGAGTGGAAGGAAGAAGTATCCCACGCAGAACAAAATATCTAATAGATATCTAATAAATATCTACATATCTATATGATGTCCATATCTACTATGGATAACTAGTTGACATCTAATAGATGTCTTAAATATCTATATCTTCTGAATAACTAGCAGGGATATCTAATGGATATGCACACATTATCTACATATCTATGTCCACCAAACAGCTATCCATTAGATATCCATGCGTTGTCCACATATCCACGTCCACCAAACAGCTACCAAGGATATCTATTAGATATTCACGCGTTGTCCACATATCCACGTCCACCAAATAGCTACCAAGGATATCTATTAGATATTCATGCGTTATCCACATATCCACGTCCACCAAATAGCTACCAAGGATATCTATTAGATATCCACGCGTTGTCCATATATCCACGTCAACCAAATAGCTACCAAGGATATCTGTTAGATATCCACGCGTTGTCCACATGTTCACGTCCACCAAATAGCTACCAAGGATATCCGTTAGATATTTACGTGTTGTCCACATATCCACGTCCACTAAACACCTACTAAAGATATCCATTAGATATTTGGTCGCCGCGCACTCTCCAGCCGAGTAGTGCGCGGCGTCGCCGATAAAGCGGCGTGCAACTCGGAAGTAAGATGCAACAACCACGCTATATAAGGATCACTCGCAGTGCAAAAAACAAGTCTAAAATTAGACTTCCCCAGCGACGAGGGTGTTTCTGTGGTAACTACAGGACCTCTCAGAGCATGCTTGACGGGCCTTCACCCACTTTTGATGATTTTTATGACATCCTCCCACACACAACGTAATATGTATTACATATCTAATGGATATCCTTGACAGATATTAGAGATATCCATGAATATATAGAAAATATCCATTAGACATGCTATAAATATCCAAATGTCCGCAATATAAGATCTAGTAAATATCCATGGGATATATAGATCAATATCCAATTGACATCCATAGCAGTATCTAGTGGATATTTATGTAGATATCCATTGGATATTCTATAGATGTCGACTGGATATTGATCTACATATCCTATGGATATTTATTAGATTGCATATTGCAGACATCTGGATATTTATAGTGTGTCTAATGGATATTTCCTATATATTCATGGATATTCTTAATATCTGTCAAGGATATCTATTAGATATGTAATACATATTATGTTCTGTGTGGGATAGAGAAGCGGAATGCTGATGCTGATGTGTTTATTAAGCCCTAGCTTAGCTTTAGGGCAAAGTGAGATACATGCTTAGCTTAATATAGTCGACAAAAATAAGCACAATTTTCAAACCACAATATAGACGGAATTTTACAGATAAGTTAGACAAACAGAATAAAGCGCAAAAAATGAGAAGCTGTGCTTGACTCGCAAATTGAGTCTAGACAATATGTACAATAAACGTATGCAGTTCTGCATGATATAAAAGTTTACTGCCGTTACACTTATTGAACTACCATATACTTTGAATAAAATACAGCTCCACAATGATTCACTCAGCTTCTGTTCGCCACTCAATTTGCGAAGTCAATTTTGCTAGTATTGCAGAAAATGTAGAACCATGCTCTAATACCACATGCAGTATAATTGTACCGAGAAATATTAACTTACAATATAACCCTTACTCAGAGTTAAAAATATAATCTTAAATCTAAAGCCGAAAATACAATGCAATAGAATAGCGATATTTACATTTGCGATTTTCTATGGTTTGGAATGAGAAAGAGACAAGGAGAAAAGATGGCGGAGAGCAGAGAGAGGACAGCGGATCGGGAAGGGAAGAATTAGCAAGCAGATGGAAGAGACAGGAGCCGAGGAGAACAGAAAAAGAAAGACCGACAGGAAAAAGGAGGATGGAAGAAGAGGAGGCAGAGCGAGCGGAGAGAACCAGCAAGCGGATCAAGGAAAGAGAGGAGGCCAACAGGAAGAAAAGGGTAAGGAGCGCAGTGTGGAGAGGAGTGGAAGGGGAGAGTAGGGAATTAAGAAGGGACTGCATAAGGTTTATTATGAGAATAGAATTAGGAAGGGAGGTAGAAATAAAAGAGTTAGAGGAGAGAAGAGGGGACAATGGAGGGTGGGTGTTTTGTGCCGGTTTTGGTGGATTCCGCTCAGGCGTGAGATGAGAGAAAGCCTTGTTCAAGGTATTGACGTACGAAAGGTAGTGAACACGTTTGATATCAACTATTATTACTTTTATCTTGAGTACATCACTCAGGTACGCAGAGCTCTTATCTTCGCCATATTCTTACTACTACTACTGGGCCAGCCGGCTCCTTCTCTAGATGGCGGTAAATCCGCTGCGGCGCTGTACGTTCCTATGATTAAACATATACTTAGAGTGGACGCAACATTCTACTTCCCTTGAAAGATACCTATCTTTCAACTAAAACTTTATATATTGTAACGTAACAAAACATATTGATTTATGAATTATTCAGGTGACCTGTAATTGTTTTTCTTATAAACTAACGTAACAAAATATAATATAATAAAGTTTTAAGTAACAAACAACGATATCTTATTTAGATTATTCCGGTGTTTCTATCGGCAAAATACATACTTTAGTTATTGAGCATTTACATAATCCGCGACTAGTTTTGATTGTGACTACTCGTGTAATTCCGTCCGTTCCAGGATATACTTTAACCAGCCGTCCTAATGGCCATGTCCTAGGAGGTGTGTTCTCATTTTTTTAAATGACCATGCTTCCTGGACTTATGTCTTCGTTAATAAATCGTTTCCATTTGCCCCTCTGTTGTAGTTGAGAGACGTATTCCGTCGATTATCGTTTCCAGAAGTGCTGTTTCAGCTGACTTAATAGTTGATAACGCGTCAATCGATTAGTGAAGACGTCCAACACCTGTTCTGGTACTGCAATCATTGCCTCTCCTATTAGGAAATGGCCGGGCGTTAACGGCTGCAAATCAGCTGGGTCACTGAACAATGGGGTGAGCGGTCTCGAGTTGAGGTAGGCTTCTAGTGAAATTAATACCGTGTATAGTTTTTCGAGACTCATCGGCATTGTGCCAATAATTTTACACATATGAGTCTTGGCAGATTTTACACCTGCTTCCCATATTCCTCCCATATGCGGGAAATACGGCGGAATGAATTTCCAATCGATGAACTGTTCTGAAAAATATTCTTGAATTTGACTCCGAATCGCCTCTCTTAATAAACAGTCTTTGAGTTCCTTCAGCTGATTATTTGCTCCTATAAAGGTGGTACCGTTGTCTGAATACAAGATTTTACATTTGCCTCTTCGAACAATAAATCTTTTTAATGCATTGATAAATGATGTTGTATTTAAATCTGGTGAAAACTCGAAATGCACCGTCTTTGTAGTAAGACAAATAAACATAGATAGGTACGCTTTATCAGTCTTATTGCGGGATATTTTTATTGTAAATGGACCCGCATAGTCCTCTCCTGTCTACAGGAACGCGCGCGACGCTTGCGTTGGAACCGACAGGAACGTCGTTCCAAACGCGCGATCGATCCGCCGTTATTAAGCGTGAGTGCGAAAATACGCGCAATCGACATTTGTGAACCATCCACGGAATACCGGAGTCAGCCCGTAAATCTGAATATATCGCGAGACCGTGAACTCCACCGAGAAGGGTCAAAAGTACGGCCAGGGTTCGGATGGCTCCGGGACTTCCGTAATTACGGTATCCTTACTTCTCACCGGAGGGCGTGGTAAGCATGCGCGATACCGAGAACGGGGGAAAGACTGACCGAGGTGGGATTTCCTTTGTGGAAAACTCGGGAGTCCAACAAATTGATTTAACTATCGACAAAGTCGCCCCCCCTTGGTGTGACTACCCCTTTTCTGCCATTCAACATCTTAATGCGGTGTCCTTGTTCGATGACCTCTTCCAAATGTATGAACTCTGTGATGCAATCGAGGCTTCGAAAGCGGGATCTGCTGCTGGTCCTGATCTTATAGATAACTTGTTACTCAAGAGATTACCATTAGCAGCGTTGAAGGTTTTGCTTCTTTCCTTTAATTCCATGATGGTTGATGGTTCATTCCCAACATCTTGGAAGATTTATGATGTTACACTAATACCTAAACCTGGTAACAAAGGTTACAGACCAATTTCTCTGGCCTCATCCACATTTAAAATTCTGGAAAAACTGATTATTAAGAGATTTGATAGATTTATTGAACTCGAAATCTTGCTTCTCCCTTCCCAGTGTGGTTTTAGAAAGGGCAGATCAGGTGAAGATTGTCTATCCCTATTGAATATAAATATATATAAATCCTATATAAAAAGAGAATTGCTGGGTGCTCTCTTTTTAGACATAGAGGGGGCATATGACAACATTATCCCTCAAACTTTATTTGATTGCATTAATAAGTTGAGAATTCCAGATGGTTACAAAAAATTTTTTATAAACTTTTTAAGTCCTAGAATGGTTAACTTTTATGAATCTGGACAATTTTTGTGTCAACGCTCCCTTTTTAAAGGTCTTCCTTAGGGCTCAGTGTTGAGCCCTATTTTGTTTAATTAAAGTTTCAATC
Organism: Monomorium pharaonis; assembly: GCF_013373865.1. Taxonomy (NCBI): domain Eukaryota; kingdom Metazoa; phylum Arthropoda; class Insecta; order Hymenoptera; family Formicidae; genus Monomorium; species Monomorium pharaonis. Next base: position 12,672,620 of record NC_050470.1, read on the forward strand.
CCCAAAACTCAATTTATCATTTTTCACAGGAAAAAATTATTATCTCTCCCGGAAATAGTTTACTTTAATAATAATCCAATTCAGATTAGACGGCAGGTGAAGTACCTAGGCCTTACATTGGATGCTGACCTTAGAAGGTCACATTTAACTTCGATTAAAAATAAATCAACTAAATTTATTAATATACTTAAATGGATAGCGGGATCCTCCTGGGGAATAAATCCTGTACAATGTATTAATTTTGTGAATGCTTCTATTAGAACACAATTAGAATGGGGCTCCTTCTGGTATGTCAACTCTGCAGGTACATATTTTTCATATATAGAAAGAATGTTGGGTCTTGCCTATAAAGTAACCATGGGGATTCCACGCTTTACCCCTAATAGAGTGGCTTGGAAATTCTCCGGGCAGCCCTCCATTAAAAGAAGAATTACGCAAACATGTGACAAATTTATTTGTAAGTCCATTCAATTAAATAAATCTAAGATTATTAATAAATTAAAGTACTTGAATCGGTTAATACAAATATATAATATTGCACCTAGGAACATTCCGTTTATTATTGGAAGATTTAACATTGTATATAGATTCTTGGACTCTTTGTATATTTGGAATTTCCACCCTGCTAATTCTTATCCATTAAATTTAAATGAAGTAAAACCAAATATTGGTACAGATTCTGGTAAACTGGCAGTGACAGGAAATCCCAATCAGGCATTTCTAGGACTATCAAGTCTGAATTCTAGTTCCCCAGAGGAATTAAGGATCTACACAGATGGTTCTCAATCTAACCCCATTAATAACACCCCCAAAGTCGGTTGTGCGCTTTGGATTCCATCTTTGGGCCTAACTTTAAAATTTAAACTTAGAGATCTTACTAGCTCTTTTGCGGCCGAGGCTACTGCAATTATTAAGGCCATTAACTTTGTATTACATAGTAAGTACAATAATGTAAATATATGCACTGACTCACTTAGCTGTCTGCATGCACTGGAAACTAGTGATTTCCGTCCTTTTCCCTTATGCAACCTTGTAAGAGACATCAGGGTTAAACTTCTACAGGCCTCCACATTGAATAAGATTATAAGATTTACGTGGTGCCCTGCACACAAGGATGTCCAGGGCAATGAAACGGTTGACACTGCAGCTAAGGAGGCTGCACTTTTGACAAATGCTCCCAATAACAAGTTGAATTATAAACAGGTTCTATCTTCACTCGCGGAGTCTTACAAAAAAATAAACGAAGAATTTTTATTAAGGATCAATGTGGGAACGGGACTTAACTACATGTCTTCCCTTTCTAACATTGATATTCACTTTTTGAAAAAGAAAAGATGTAAATTTAAAGGAAAGATGGTACGACTCTTAATAAGATTATTACCGGATATGCTTATACACAAAATTTTCTTTTTAAAATTGGAATCTCAACCTCCCCTGCTTGTAAGTGCGGCTTGGATATTCAGGACTTAAATCATGTTTTCTGGTCATGTCCTTTGCATGATTTAGTTAGATCTGAGTTCATGGACCTGCTTTTTGCTGCGGGCCTACAGGCCCCTTTCTCTTTGAGTTACATTATAAACAATATAAACAGGAATGTTGCTAAGATTATAATTAAATTTATTTCAGATTGTAAATTAAACATATAGACTTAGATCCATATCCAACAAGTCGAGTTTTATAAACGGAACTACACCAAGATTAAGGGTAATTTACCGTAAACTACAATCGGTATCTCAGAAAAGTGCATAGAAAACAAAATCAAGGATCAAATTATATTTTATGAAAATAACAGACTCAACTACTCCCCAAGAGTCTGTTAAAGGTCATTGACCTAAATAAAACGTAGTACTGTGACCCTTATTGGGGTCGGAAAACCACCTGGGAAATTTAAGAAGAAGAAGAAGACTCGGGAGTCTCTTCCGAACGTTCCAACGAGTAGGACGTGTAAGACCGGGGTCTCCGCGATTATTAAATCGTGTTATTTGCTTTTCGCTAAAAAGACACGAGTTTTCGAGACGCGAGAAATCCGTCGTGCTCCGAGATCGTGATACGCGTCGACGAGCGTCTAAGCGAGCGTGCCAACGGCGTGAACGGAGAAATCCGCGAAATCATGTTATGCGACCGCGAACGCGGCGACCGTGCGACCGAGGGCGTTACGGCCACAGTTTGTATCGAAACAAATTTTGATCGACGTGCACGAATCCGAGAGAAGCGTCGCAAGCGATTCAAGCGACGTGACGTAGTTTTAACGAGCGAGCGCGAGTGACTGAGTAAGTGTGTGTGTGAGTGAGACAGCGTGAGGGTGTTTGTAAATGGAAACAAGAAATAAAGGCTTTGAGTGGCTAAAGTCTAAAACAGTGCTCGGAGATAGTTGCCCTTTTCGAGCAGATTTCAGAGGCGACGCCTACCGTTCCCCCACTACCGCTCACAATCTTGACGACCAAGCCGCCGATTGCGCGCTAGCGCCTCAAGCGCGAGGCCTCGGGCGATTGCGCGCGATCGGCGGCCCGGCCGTCTAAGTCGCGAGCGGTAGTGGGGGAACGGTAGGCGTCGTCTCTGAAATCGGTAAATATGTTGTATAACGCCCCTACCTCCGATTTCCATATGACTTTGTAAATTTGTGTATTTCGGTGCGTAGAACACGAATCTGCAAGGAAAAATTGTCGGTCTCAACTAGGAAAAAAGTTATTAAGCACTAAAGTTGATAGTTGCGTGGTTAGGATTTCTGTCATATCGACATGATGTAGACGCATCTGACTATACGCAAGGACATAAAAGTGCATAAAATTACAGCAATGGAGAGAGAGAGAGAGAGAGAGAGAGAGACTGACTGACTGACTGACTGAGCGTTTATTATAGTTCTAGGGCGAGCCCTCTAAGAACTAGTATGTACAGTAGAATTACAATGTAGTAAAAGACAGTATTGGGTACAGAAAGTGGGTGTATAAAGTAAAGTAATGTAAAGTAATGACAAAAAACAATATAAACAAACAACATAAACCGACGTACAAATAAAATAAAAATATGAAAATAAACAAACAAACAAAATAACGCATAGCGCATAATTACAAAAGTGAAGCAACATATGAAGAGTAGTAAAAATAAAGAGTAAAAATAATGCGAGTAATGATGGTGGTAAGAATAAAACTTAATATTCGTGTACTCGATGCGATTCGCAACACTGTGCTTCACGGCGCGTCCACACGCAGCAGACGATCGAATAGTTTCCCCCGGAAGGATGCTAAAGTTTCAGATGTCCTGAGGGAGATTGGAAGGGCGTTCCAGAAGGAGGAGGCGACGCACTGGAAGGATTGTTGGAAGGTAGCTGTGCGGCAGTTAGGAAGAGCCAGATCAAGAGGCGAAGCCCGTGAGGCAGCGCGAGAGGAGATTCGGGGCGAGAACATATTCGCCAAGTAATCAGGGCATCCCGATCGCAAGATGGAAAAAAGCAAGCAGCCCATTAGGTAACTTCTTCGATCGTCCGCAGACAGCCACCCCAGAGCGCGATAACTATCGGAGACATGCTCGTCCCAGCGGAGGCCGAAGATAAATCGCACGCAGGCGTTTATCAGGCGCTTCAGCCTGAGCCGCTGCTGACCGGTGAGGTCAGTAAAAACGCAGGCACAGTAGTCGAAAAGAGGGAAGATCAGAGAGGACACCAAGTAAGTACGCAAGGTCGGAGAGAGGCTTTTGCGGTAATATTTTAGCCTCCAAAGGGCGCCGTTAACTCGGCTGGAGGTGGCCCTGATTTGCTCCGACCAGTTAAGAGTGCTGGAAAGACGAATGCCAAGATTAGTCGCACTATCGACGAACTCTATGGGAGATCCATTCAATGACAGCTGCAAAATGCTATTAGAGCGTATGGTATTCACGAAACGGGCGCTGCCCAACAAGAGCGCCTTCGTCTTCCCAGCATTGAGCATACAGTCCACTACGCTGAGACCACCCCTCAATGGCGGCGATATCCTCCCTAATCCGTCCCAGAGCTATCTCAAGGTCGCGCGGGGGAAAGTGGAGATAGAGCTGCAGGTCGTCCGCATAAAGGATGTGGTGACAATGGGAGATGGAGTGCCGCAGGTCGTCAATAAAAATGGCGAAGAGAAGGGGGCCAAGGACGGAGCCCTAAGGGACTCCGGAGGAGACGAGGGGTCCGTGAGGAGAGACCATCCGGCCCGCGCACGCACTGGTATCTGCCTGAAAGATACGACCTGAGCCAGCGCCAGACTGCATATGAGAGGTGGAACGAGGGCAGCTTTTGCAAGAGGAGGTCGTGCCGGACGGAATCGAAGGCTTTAGAGAAGTCAAATAATATGAGCAGGGTAACCGATCTGCGGTCGATAGCAGACCTAATGTCGTCCGTCAGTCTGATGAGTGCCGTTTGCGTGCTGTTACCACTGCGAAAACCTGTCTGCATGGGGTCGAGGAGATTATGGGAGAAGAGGTAGGAAAAGAGTTGGTCGAATACGATTCGCTCGAGGATTTTGGACAGGTAACAAAGAAGGGAGATAGGACGAAAATCAGCAGGGGACGATGGAGTCTTGACCTTCGGGAGAGGAATAATGTGCGATTTTTTCCAAGGAGAGGGAAAGGTGGAGGAGTTAAGTGAGAGATTGAATAGATCTAGGATAATAGGAAAAGTGAAGGGGAGGCTGTCAAGGACAAGTTGGCGATTAATGTCGTCGGGACCAGCAGCGTTCGAGGAGCACCTTAACCCATTACTTCCCAAGCGGACATTTTATAGTCGATTGGTTTTTGGCTCAGAAAAGTGATGAGATCACATGAAAACTTAAAACAAAATATGCTCTTCTACGTAAAAAGAGTTGCTCTTTCAGATTCCGGGGTCAAAATTTCAAAATTTTTTATTGAAAATTAAATATGGCGGCTTAAAGTTGATATAAATTTTTTCATCGACTATTGATTTTTTATAGTAGAAAACTTCGAAAAATTTTGTCCATGACTGTTGTAAACGATTGAAATGACGGAGTTTGCCTCTTTAAAATATAAACTATGATTATTAATTGATTTTTTTAAGTAGTTCAAGTAGTTCAAGGTGGTGGATGCAGTATGGCGTCCAAATACATGGAAATCATATTTTATTGCGATATATGTGTTTGAATAGTCATTTCTCACATTTTCGAGGTCGCTGAGTACGAATCTTTGGTCAATTAGTCATTTTTCAAAATGGCGGATACAATATGGCGTCAGAATACACGAAAATTAGATTTTGTTGCGAACTCAGCGATCTCACAAATACATAAAATAAGTACTCGGAGGCATAGTTTTTAATAAAGTATGATTTTTATGGCATATTGTATCCGCCATTTTGAAAAATGAGTAATTGACTAAAGATTCGTACTCAGCGACCTCGAAAATGTAAGAAATGACTATTCACACACATATATCGTAATAAAATATGATTTCCATGTATTTGGACGCCATACTGCATTCACCATCTTGAACTACTTGAACTACTTAAAAAAATCAATTAATAATCATAGTTTATACTTTAAAGAGGCAAACTCCGTCACTTCAATCGTTTACAACAGTCATGGACAAAATTTTTCGAAATTTTCTACTATAAAAAGTCAATAGTCGATGAAAAAATTTATATCAACTTTAAGCCGCCATATTTAATTTCCAATAAAAAATTTTGAAATTTTGACCCCGGAATCTGAAAGAGCAACTCTTTTTACGTAGAAGAGTATATTTTGTTTTAAGTTTTCATGTGATCTCATCACTTTTCTGAGCCGAAAACCAATCGACTATAAAATGTCCGCTTGGGAAGTAATGGGTTAAGAGAGCGGTGCGAAGAGTGATAGGCGTTATGTGTGAGAAGAAAAAAGCCGAGGAGTCGAAGACAGGAAAGGAAGGGGGGGTGGAGAGAGAAGGTGCAGGGAAGGAGGGTGAACTAGGAGGAGAGGTAAGAGGAGGAGGGTGGTGAGAGGAGGAAGCAAAGTAAGTATTAAGGGAATCAGGGGAGAAGTTCAAGAACGCCGGAGAGGATTTGGGCCTTGCGAGACCCAGCGCTCGAAGCTCCGCCCAGAGACGCGATGGGCCTACCGCGGCATTGAGACGCCGCATCAGACAGTCGCTCCTGGCAGAGGCTATGCGAAGGCTGACCTCGTTGCGTAAGGCAACGAAGGTAGCCCGGTGTGCCGGTGAAGGGTGCCTGGAGTGTAGTCTTCTGGCGGCGTCCCTTTTTCGCATAAGAGAACGAATCGCAGAGTTTAACCAGGGAGCAGGAGGTCTCCGTGCAAGGAAGGAGCGTAGGGGGGCTAGGAGATCACGCGCGGCAGTAAGGTGCACAGTGAGACACTCGACCCCCACATCCACGGAGGGGGCGCGATAAGCAAGAGACCAATCGAGTGAATCAAGTACGTCGCAAAAGGCATCTACGCTGAAGCGTGAGTAATCTCTCGCAGAGATAATGCGAAGAGGCATGCGATGAATGTGGAGATCGAGTGTGACCTCAATGAGGTCGTGAGCGGAAAGGAACGGAAGCGGTTCTTGAGAGTGCGACGAGAGAAGGGCACGGTCACTGATGAGGCAATGATCGATCAGTGTATGTGAGGATGAGGTATGATGCGTAGGAGAGAAGGGAACAATATAAAGGTGCGAGGAGGTACAGAGATCAAGGAAGATATCGGATTCGAAGGAGCGGCGGTTAAGATCCACATTAAAGTCACCAATGATGACTGCGAAAGGAAAGGAAGGATGTAGCCTCTCGAAATCAGTCCAAAAAGTGTCGAGGTGCCCCACCTTAGAAGGGCGGTAGACGAGTGCCAGCAAGAGAGACCCCCCGCTCGCTAAAGATAAACTTAAGAGGAGATATTCGGGCTGGGCGCAATATGGATTCGGAGACGCGGCGAGAACCTTAGTTTTTACTTTTAATTCAGCACGCACATAACAGCCAATCCCTCCCCCCCCTTCCCCTCTCTATCATGTCTAATTAGGTTGTAGCCGTGGAGAGAGACGAAAGAATCGGGGATGTGCGGTTTGAGCCATGTTTCGGACATGGCTATAATATCGAAAGAGTTTCGGGAAAAGAAATCATCAAATTCAGCAAAGTGGGGGAGGAGAGACTGGCAGTTTACGTGACAGAGGCGAAAGGAACCACGACGAGAGACCGAGAATCAATCCCTCGGCCGGGACGGCTACCTGGGGACCGCCCCGGGACCGGCGGCTCGTCCACCCGACGAGGCCGCAGGGCGCGCCGTGATCGCGCCAGAAACAGAGCCACAGCTCGGGGCGGTTGAAGGCCCCGCCGCACTCACGGATCGACGAGGGACCGAGGAACGCGGGGGCTCAGCGGCAGAAACAGCGGGCCCGATCGAGAGCGGCCGAGGGGTGTCCGCGATAAGTTCAGCGAGGTGGCCGCCGTGGCGCAACCTAATGGGAGATGCGGAGGAATTGCGCTTAACAAATATGTGACCGTTGCGAACCCAAACGCGATGAAGTCGACCCTCCGCAGCCGCACGCCTCGCCTCACCGAGAGCACGTCCGGTCACAGCAGGCAGCCTCTCATTCACATCTATCCTGGAGCCAGCCAGCGACGCAGTGACATCAGAACCCTCGAGAACTCCGCGGGCTCTCTTTCCAGCCAGCCAACGGTTCCGGATCACAGGCGAAGAGAGTTGGACGATTAGAGGGGGAGGACGATCCCCACGCGCCGGAATGCGTCTGCATGATAAGACGTCATCCGGGGAGACGGCGACCCCCAAGGCCGCCGCAATACTGATAGCGACGGCGCGAGGGTCCTCTGCCGGGCGCTCCAGGACGCCGAAAAGGATGAGCTCGGCACTGAGTTCGGCGCGCTCGAGAGCCTCAATCCGCGCCTCGAGGTCAGCACCGCCGGCAATCCCGAAGACGCCCACCCCCCGCGAGGCCCGACCGGCCTCCAGCGCACACACTCGCCCAGCAAGGGCGGACTGCTGATCTTCGATCCTGAGCGCAGTAGCCGAGAGGTCATCAGTTCTGATGTCCAGAGCGTCAGTCCAAGCCGAGAGGTCGGAGAGAGAAGAAGCAAAGCCCTGAATGCTCCGCTCCAGCGACGACAGCTGCGCTCCAATGGAGGAGAGACCCGCCAGCGTAGATTCGATGTTGGAAATCTTAGATTCAACACTGATGAGTTTAGCGAGGAGTGTCGAATGGAGGTCCCCCGATGCGGCAGAGACCGCAGGAGAGACGTCGCGGGCGCCCGCCCCGGCCGTCGTCGCGTCGCCGGGCGGCGCAGGCCCCACGAGCTTGTTTGACCTGCAGATTGGGCACCAAAGCTCCGCACGAGTCGAGGCGCCGTCGCCGCCCGAAGCATCACGGGCAGTACAGCATTCGAGATGAAAAAGATGCTGCGGGAAGCGCTCGCATCTCCAAGCAGCGGTGGCTGCAATAAATCGCTTGCAAATGCCACAAGCAAACGTCATCGCGCACCGCAACGGTAAATGTGATTTGGCCAACTTACAATGATGTAAATAAAGACACGGCCGCGTCAGGCTCCGAATTGTCAGGCAGGTTGGTGTACACACGCCAGGTACAGGCAGCGCAGGCGCGAGAGCAGTGGGGGAAGACTAACGGCCGGCAAGCAGATACAGAGATCCCGTCCACGATCCGTGAATCCAAAATCGCAGGAAAAAACGGAAAAATCACGATGGAAACAGAAGGGGTACTCACGATGAGTGACGCTGAGTCAAGCAAAAAGGCCCCTGACAAGATATCTGCAAGAAAAGAGGGCTCCGAGGGGCAAAAAACAGCAGAAAAAAGCGTGGAAAGCGGAGCACCTAATTAACACGTCTGTCGTGATACTCACGTGGAGAGAGAGAGATCTGTCATTCAAGATGTTATAATGTTGTCTGATTTCTGAGTCAACTACGACGCATCGTTCCGTAATAACATTGATACGAACGTGTTACGATTATACAATTTTTGTTAAATAACTGTAACGCCAAAACGATGTGTAACAGCTATATCATTTGCGTATAACAAATATTACGTAACAGGTTATTTCCATGTCATATAGCACCTACATATCACAAGAATAACAATATTAAATTACATGTAACTTCCATGTTATATTGTCGCTATGAAATGTGTTCACTGGGAGGTTTCAGTTGTATTACACTCCCCCCCTCCCCCCCCCCCTCTCTCTCTCTCTCTCTCTCTCTCTCTCTCTCTCTCTCTCTCTCTCTCTCTCTCAAGTAATGCTGTCCCCTAAATATTATACAATATAATTTATGTTTTTTAATAGAGAAAATGAAGAATATTTTCAGGATAAATTTGACTAGAGATAACAAAAAAGAAAAAGAAAAAAGAAACACAAGAAGAGAATTGATAGAATAAATAAAAGAGAAAGAATGGGAAGAGAGAGAGAGAGAGAGAGACACACACAGACAGAGAGAGAGAGAGAGAGAGAGAGAGAGAGAGAAGGAAAAAATAAGAGAAATATTAGGTAGTATATTATATAAAATTGTAATCTTTTTTAAATGAAAAAATAATTATTTTGACATAAGTCAATACTTTGTGTCATGTTTTATTCTTAGTTATATAAAAGAAAGAGGAAGAAACACTGTATTTGAAGTTAAACTAAAATAAAAGAAGAATAGATAACAGAAAGAAATAGTAGATAAGGAGAGAGAAAAGAGAGATAGAGAACAAAATTAAAATAGTTAAGAAAAATTAAGAATTAAAAATAAGAATAAGTCATGTAAAAAAAGTAAGTCATATACACATGTAAATAAATTATATTATGTAATAATATTTTGTTGTGAGTTCATCACACTCACATACGGCCTGTCGCAAGCGATAGTAGGTGTCAGATGACACCTCGCGCGCGGACATCGCCCGGCCTACATACCGGGCGTCGCACCGGGAAATACACCCGGTTGCCTAAGACTCAACACCCAAAATCATCTGATTTTGGGGTAGAATCCGCATAGCCAGCAATTGCTGGCTAAGCACATACACTGTCTAAAGGCCAGTGACCGCGAAAGTACCTTCCGCGGTCATATGCCCAAAACCGGTGTATAAATACGCCGGTGGACAGACAACGAGTGGGCTTTGCTACACCGTATACAGCGACGAACGTATGTCGCTGGCGCTCTCATACTTATTACGGGTTATTATATACGTGTTATCAAGTGTAACCAAGACAGAATATATATATATATATATATTGTTAAAACTGACTACAATTTCTCCAAGACCCGACCCGAGGAGTATCGACAGGCGATCCCTATTACCTGTGACCCTTTATCTAAGAAGGGCCACAACAAATCTGGTGGCAGCGGTGGGATGCACTGTCGAAGAACCTACAAGGAAAGTACTCCCTAACGGACGCAGAGTCGAGAAGAAAACAGCTAAGAAAGAAAAAGAGCGGAAGCCGATCAGAGCGAACTAAACTCGCCAAGGATCCTGCACCACGCAGCCGAGCCGATCAGCTGATCTGCGGACCCGAGATCCAGCAGGGAAGACAGCCATCGAGCCAGAGCTCCGCCATCGGACAGCGCAACAACGATAGCGGCGTAACCGGAGAAGACACCGACCTACCGCATCGTGATTCACCAGCCAAGCGGCGAAACAACGGACGACAACATGCAACGATATACTGCGTTAATGTAAGTCCGACAAATCTTGTAATGCGAAATAGATTATAAGTAAGCGCGTCCGAAAAAACCCCGAAATACGCAAGCCCCCGGTAACCTAGTTATCGAAAAGCAACCTTAGCAAGTAATTAGCATAGGCGAATGTCCGACGATAGAAACTCGCCTATACGCAACGAATCGTGGCTATTCAGCAAAGCTGCGGCGCGGTCAATACATTATTTAGAATTAGATCCTGCCTGGCGAGCGGCCCAAGCCCTTCGCGAAGAACGAGATAACGTTCGTAGGGCCTTAGAATATTCCCCCGAAGGCAATAACGAGCTACCCGAGTACGTGATACGCGAGCGAGAATTTTCCTTCACGAGTCTCGATTTAAGCTTATTCGAATACGCGACACGACAAGACCGCGAGATCAGACGAACGAGACCATACATTAGCCGGACCCCGAGTCGCGTATCCTCACGAGGTGAATTCTCACTAACCTCGTACGATTCGGATATATTTAACCCGGACGAAATTCTCGAACGATACGCAATGAGTGCCAATGACCAAGCACAGCCATCGGGCGCTCAACAAACGGAAGCGCAACAATTTATGGTTGACGCGGAGAGAGAACTTCAGGAAATACATCAAACACTTCGCGAAAAACCGGCCGCCAGGGCAGCACAGCCCAACGTAGCGCGAGAAAGGGACGACGAAGTCCGGGACACGCTACGCGCCGTAATTCAAGAAATCCGTCAGTTACAAACGGATATAGACGCCGTGCGAGAAACACAACTGCACACGCAGCACATCTACGATTATCGCCCATCGCGACCGAACCGAAGAGATACGACCATTATAGACCACGACGATGACGTTCGACATCGAAGAGGCCGCGGGACACTACCGTTAAAGGAAGCGCGTTGCATGATCCCAGAATTCGATGGGAATGCAAGTAAACTGCAAGAATTTTTAAGCGCAATGACTTACGCGGTAGAAAACATTGACCCGGCCGACGAAGTGACGCTATTAGGTGCGATATTATGCACCAAATTAAAAGGTCGTGCTATGCTGGATTTCCAAACGCGAAAAGTCCGAGATTTTGAGCAATTAAAACAGGAGCTAGAAGCGTGTTACGGTAGTAAAAAGAGCACCACGCATTTACAAATCGAGTTTAATACGCTAAAACAAAGAACTGGAGAAAATGCGCGAACATACGGACTCCGCGCGGATAAATTAACAATGGACCTGTACGAGTCCATGATAGAGGGTCGACAACACTACACGACTGAAAACAAACGCGCGATATTAGATATTTTGCAGCAACAGGCACTCGAAAATTACCAAATCGGACTTAACGACGACACAAAAGCCGTAGTCCGATCGCGCGGATACGCGACACTGCAAGAAGCAATAGCCGCTGCTAGCGCGGAAGAGCGAATAAAAGAAACGGCCGCTAACCGACCCAAGCCGAAATATAACACGCTTGGCGGAGACAATTACAAAAATAAATTACAATGCCGCAAATGTGGAAAAATGGGGCACCATGGCAAAGATTGCCAAAGCAGCCGGTATGCAAATCGCTTTGCGTTACCGCAACCGGAGAAATCACGCGTCAATGCAGTCGACAAATTTTGCAAACACTGCAAGAAACGCGGCCACACTCGGAATGAATGCTGGCACCTAAACGGCAAAACTATCAATAAAACGTCAAATGGCCTCCAAGGACCACGACACAATAATATGAAAAATCATAATACGCGAAAAACAATTGAATCGCGAAAGAAAAAGAACTCCGATTCCGAATCCAGTAGCAAAGAAGAAAGAAGATCAGCTGGAAAGCAAGATAAGTGCGCGCGCTCGTATCAAGTTGCGCAAGTAACCCGAGCCGCCCAGCCGAGCAGCGGCCTCGACCAAATCACGCTCCCGATACAGGAAACGCGATCACGGGAGATTGACATGCTTTTTGATTCGGGCGCGACCCTCTCACTCATAAAAGTCAAAACTTTAAAAGGGAAAACAAAAATTTCCCCCGGAAAAATCACCCTAGCAGGGATAACTGGTCACAAAATGCACACAATTGGAAGCATGCAGGCCCACATTAAACTAGGCGAGCAAGTATTAAAACATACTATGTACGTTGTCAAGGATGATTTTCCCATGGAGTATGATGGAATACTTGGACTCGACTTCATGAAAAAACACCGCGTAGTCTGTAATTACGACCAACAGCAATTAAAAATAGCCGGCGTCACATTTAAACTAAGACCCTGCGGCAAAATTACTCTACAGCCGCGCAGTGAGACTATCGTCCGAGCCATCACTAACCGAAATCAACCCGGAGTGATCCAAGCAAAAGAAACTAAACCCGGGGTATATATCGGCCGATGTCTGGTGGAACCAAAAAATTTTGCATGCGCAATTAGCGTAATAAATACAACCGACAAGCCGATAGAAATACGTACTCCGCACGTGACCATAGAAGATCACGATGAAAACGATTATCAAATATACGCTGTTATCAACGAAGCGGAATGTACAGATAAACCGCGGAGCGAACGAATCTGACAAACACTACGCACCCGGCACCTCAACTCAGAAGAAAGACAGGCTCTCACACGGATATGCGAAGAATATCAAGACATATTCCACCTAAGTGGAGAATCACTGACATGCACCACAGCAGTGAAACATGAGATACGTACACAAGCCGACACATCGCCGGTCAACGTACGACCGTATCGCCTCCCTGCGAAGCATAAGGAAGAGGTGAATACGCAGATAAAACAAATGCTACACAATGGCATTATCAGAGCTAGCACGAGTCAGTGGAACGCGCCACTATTAGTGGTACCCAAAAAAGCTGACTCAGCCGGAAAACCGAAGCTTCGAATTGTAATCGACTTCAGAAAGCTCAACGATTTAACCATTGGCGATTCATTTCCCCTACCCAACATAGAGGAAATACTAGATCAATTGGGGAACGCCAAATATTTTTCAACGTTAGACTTAGCGTCAGGGTATCATCAGATACCAATGGCTGAGCACGATAAACCAAAGACAGCGTTCTCAACACCGTACGGACATTACGAATACAATCGAATGCCGTTCGGATTAAAAAACGCGCCAGCCACGTTCCAGAGACTGATGAATTCAGTACTCATAGGAATACAAGGACTCAGATGCTTAGTATATCTCGATGACATAGTGATATACGGCTCGAGTCTAGAAGATCATAACAAACGGTTAACGGAAGTACTGCAACGCTTACGAGAAGCGAATTTAAAGCTGCAGCCAGACAAATGCGAATTTTTACGCAAAGAAGTCAATTATTTAGGACATGTGATTTCCGAAGAGGGAATATCACCAGATCCAGCAAAGCTGCAAGCAATAAGAGATTTTCCGGAACCACAAAAGGTTAAGGATGTTCAGTCCTTTATAGGCCTCGCCGGATATTATAGAAAATTCATTAAAGAATTTTCCAAAATCGCAAAACCGTTAACCAAACTAACCAAGAAAACAGAAAAATTCGCGTGGACCGCCGAACAACAAATAGCCTTCAATACGCTAAAAGAAAAATTAACGACGGCACCAGTGCTCCAATATTCAGATTTCACAAAAGAATTTAATGTGACCACGGACGCATCCGATTATGCAATCGGAGCGGTATTGTCACAGGGACCGATAGGCAACGATCGTCCCATTGCTTACGCAAGCAGAATACTAAATCGCGCAGAGCAGAATTACAGTACCACCGAGAAAGAATTACTCGCAATAATGTGGACTGTAAAACATTTCCGACCATATGTATATGGGACCAAGTTTAAGATCGTAACCGATCATAAACCCCTTATATGGTTGTTTAATGTAAACGACCCCGGATCAAGACTGATTCGATGGAGATTGAAACTGGAAGAGTACGATTATGAAATCATTCATAAGGCTGGTCGAGCGAACGCGAACGCCGACGCGCTGAGTCGTAACGTGAAGCGGGATGCTCACGTTACAGAAGCAACTGATAAAGTCCTCGCGCTAAACGAAGACGGCGAACACGCATATACATCCAATGAAGATGATAAAGAAGAGAATAACAAATGCGAACCAGCATATACAGAAGAACAGAAAAAACAAATTCTGTATGAATATCATGATGCACCTACAGGAGGACATCAAGGAATCGAAAGAACGATAAAAAGAATACGACTCAAACATAATTGGCCTGGATTAACGGCCGATGTAAAGCGGTACGTAAGAAAATGCGAGTTATGCCAAAAGAATAAACTCTCTCAAAGAATAAAGGCACCTCTTATCGTCACAGATACGCCAAGCCGATCCTTCGAGAAATGTGCGCTCGACATTGTAGGACCACTGACAATAACAAAAAATGACAATCGGTACCTACTCACTTTTCAGGATCATCTTACGAAATTCAGTAAGGCGATACCTATCCCGAACCAGGAAGCAAATACCATGAGCAAAGAATTTGTCACGAAAATTGTACTGGAATACGGAACGCCAGATTACGTATTAACGGATCAAGGCACGAATTTCACGAGCGAGATATTCAAAAATACGTGCAAACTATTGAAAATAAATAAAATTCAAACTACCGCCTACCACCCCGAGAGCAATGGAACTCTTGAAAGATCGCATCGGACTCTAGCCGAATATTTGCGACATTATATAAATCCAGACCAAACCGACTGGGACAAATGGATCCCGTACGCAATGCACACGTACAATACAACGCCTCACACGGCGACAGGGTATACACCGTTCGAACTAATATACGGTCGACAGGCAGAACTGCCGACAGCCCTAACGAAACAGCCTAAACCCACCTATAACTACGACGACTATGCGCAAGAATTAAGGGAGAGGTTAAGGGCCGCAAACCGTGTCGCACGCGAAAACATAAAAGAAGGGAAGGCAAAAGCAAAAACGCAATACGATAAACGCGCGAAGAAAACAAAATTTAAAGTCGGTGAGAAGGTACTACTATACAATGAGACGCTCCGGCGCGGAAGATCTAAGAAACTCGACGCGCAATGGACCGGACCGTACACGGTGACCGAAAAACACTCAGAAGTCAACTATACTATCAAACGAGGCAGGACAACTACGCGCGTGCACGTAAACCGCCTAAAACCATTTATTGAAGCGTAACGCAGGCGAGAAAAAGAGAAAAGGAAAAGAAGAGCAAAACAAAAATAGAGACTTACCATGGTGATACTGCCAGCCGGAACATGACCCAAAAAATTAAAATTATCCTTGATACAGTCATAGTACACTACCCACACCAAATGAAAACTAATCACTACACCTAAGAATTAAGCACTAAAGACTACGGAGCAACGTTTATAATACAGTTAATTAGCTGGATCTTCAGACGAAGGATACAGATCCGGCAGAACTCCATCACGGAGATATAAGTCTACGGCGAACTCGAGTTCAAGATCAAAATTATCTTCGAACTCGCCACCATAAGTACTATTTAACAAAATCCCCTCGGAGGTCCCCTCGTCCTCTATAACCAACAGATCACAATCCTCCGAACAATCCATTAATGAGTCGGATTTCTCCCAAGGAATGGGACCATCATCGCACCCAGCAAAATGTTCATAGCCTTTGATTGCAGGATCAGAACTTTTATACTTGTCCAACGGAATGTAACTCATCTCCTCCAAGTCATCTGATAGTATGACTGTCTCCCGATCATGGAAGTCGGAAAAGACATCATCGTAACCAGTGCTCTGGCCATCACCACTCCACTCACTCTCCGCACTATCGCACGAACTTAAATCGCGACGATACATGACGACGTAAAAAATTTTAAAAACTCGCGACACACAAACGAACTAGTGGAAGGCCGACAAAAGACTGAAAATTCGGACCGCCCAAAAGGAAAAGAAAAGGCAAAAAGAAAGACGAGAACGAATAAAATATGCACTAAGCAGCCACAAATTAGCAGCATCAAACGCACGTGCAGCAAAACGCTGATACAATTAAATAAGATACGCGTAGCGAAAGCCGATCTAATAAGAAATTCCTCGTACACACACACAAAAAAAAATTACAATAGAAAAAAAAAATTTTTTTTTAAATAATTACAGATGTATAATCTGGGCAACACTGAATGCCGCGGAAGAAGCGGACACAAGGCCACAGTACGAGATAGAAAGATTCACCCATCATCCGGGAATATATTTCGAAAAGATAGGAATATTACACCAAGTAGAGTCTTCCTGGAAGGTGATAATCAAAGTAGACGCCACGTCACTAACCAAACGACTTACGCAATTAGAAAAATACATACATAAAACAGACAATTTATGTCAGATGATAGCCGTAATCAGCAAGAAAACATGCACAAACTTGCATGAAATTATTAAGAAAGGCTTTGAAAGAACCAATAACCTAATAGAGCGAATAAACGCAACGTACAAAAGACAAACCGCACAAAAGAGAGGATTGGTCGATGGAATAGGATTTGTGGCGAAATCATTGTTCGGTACCATGGATGCAAATGATGAAAAAGTCATCAACGAGCAATTAACAATATTGTATAATGCTCAGGAATTAAATAAACATGCAATAAAAAACCAACTGAAAATAATGAAAGCGACAATAGCCCACATTGACAACAACAAACGAACAATACGACAAAATGAAAACACTCTCGCAGACGCAACTGACAAATTACGGACAAAACTTATCGAAGACGAAAAACAGAATAATCTACACAAACATTTCATAATTATTAACGCTATACTAGCTGACTTAACGCGAGACGCAGAAGACGTATTAGAATACGTAGCAAATGTCAAAAAGGGAATGTTGCATCCTCGCCTAACACCCATCAATGAAATAATAGAGTCTCTTAAAGACGCAAGCTCGAAATTGCCTGAAGGATTATATTTCCCATTTAGAAGAGGCAAAGAAGAATGATCGACAATAGAAAGATTCGCGGAAATAGGCGCGTATTGCGACCATTCTCACATATACACCATTCTGAAATTTCCGCTCATATCAATACCGAAATATGAAATTCAGAATGTAATTCCTCTACCTATCCCAGATCAGAATAACATTTTCTCATTTATAGAAGTAAACCATCCTCTCGTAGCGATAGATACAGTACAGCGTACATACATAATACTAGCGAATAGCGACCTACAGAAATGCGTAAAAATAAATCGCGAATACTTATGTACGCAGAACCATCCGGTATATAGAATAAATGCAGACTCCATATGCAAAGTAAAAATATACGCGGAAATTAAAGAAAACAATAGAGACTGTAAAATAAAAAATACTATATCGAATAATAGTCTTTGGATAGCATTAGAAAACTCACACTCGTGGTTATACTCGACACCGAGAAGCCAAGTAATCACTATACACTGTAAAGACCACGGACAAATAAAGGAAAAGATTGAAAGAACGGGTAGAATAACATTTAAAAATAGCTGTAAAATAGCGACGGAAAACGCTATAATAAAATCACTCAAGGCATCACATGAAACGCGAGTAGAAGCATATCTACCGCAATACAACATCTCGCTAATACAAAAGTCTGACTCAACAAACGACACAGACATAACGAGAAAAATAAAATTAAAAGAGGTTATACAGAACCCATCAGAACTAGAAGGCTATAAGCAGAAAATAGATGAAATAAATAACGAAATTGAAAAAAGACCAAACTCGATCTTTCAATCGCCACACTTTATTTTTCCAATGACAACAAGCGGGACAACCATTGTAATAGTTGTAATAGTGATAATAATAGAGATTATCGTGATACGTAAGAAAATGCGCGAATCACGCTAATACAAAATAGAATAGTACGCGATTCTATAATGATATATATATTTATATAATAAATTGTAATAAATTTCTCCCTACGGGAGAGGGGCGCATGGCAGTAACCAGCACGTCTCGAGTTAGCAAAACGTGACACACGATCACGTTACAGCGAATTGCCGGACTCTGGCAAGGAACGACACGTGCACCAACGGTGCACAGCTGACTTAGCTATGACCATATATGGTCCGATAATGGGTTTACTACCCCACCAAATACCAATTTTGGAAAATTATAAAAACCACAGCAGAGCCGCGCGATAAGAAAACTCGTATACCAACACGAGCCAAGTCGCGTCAGTCAAGTTTCTGTGAAAAAACCAAGATCAAAATGAAGATCCCGAAGGAAACCGAACAGCCAATCGATGGGGTGCGCCCAATTGACCACCCTACTCGCTACGAGCGATTTCTGAGGAGCATCTGCCTGCGGCCGACCGAGAGGTGCCTCGTGGAGAACGAATTCGCCTGGAGGCGATGGTGCCGCAGGTGTTACCGGCCACACAGGGCCCAGTGCGAGGTACGAGAACCAACCTCCCACGGGTACCGCACACAGCTGGCGACAGACGAAACATGGGAAACCATCACCCAGTGTTTCCTGTGCGACACCATCCTCATGGACGCCCGACCAGCAAGGGACTGCCTACGATGCCTTGCAGTGTTTCTGGAAGACGAGGACGCCATCCAGGAGGCCCTCAACCTTAACGTCAGCTACGAGACGTTTCAAAACTGCCGATCAAGCGACCCCGCTAACTAAGACTACCAATGTATGTAATACAATACCTGCGTTTAAAATTAACCGCGCTCATAGAAAAAATTGTACTACACTTTATTGCGGACCATCCGCCGTATAGTCATATTAGCAATCATAGCGAAACTCTATTCCGTAACCAACAACTCAGCCCCCTCGTTGTCTTCCTAATAAGGGGGAGGGATGTTGTGAGTGCATCACACTCACATACGGCCTATTGCAAGCGATAGTAGGTGTCAGATGACACCTCGCGCGCGGACATCGCCCGGCCTACATACCGGGCGTCGCACCGGGAAATACACCCGGTTGCCTAAGACTCAACACCCAAAATCATCTGATTTTGGGGTAGAATCCGCATAGCCAGCAATTGCTGGCTAAGCACATACACTGTCTAAAGGCCAGTGACCGCGAAAGTACCTTCCGCGGTCATACGCCCAAAACCGGTGTATAAATACGCCGGTGGACAGACAACGAGTGGGCTTTGCTACACCGTATACAGCGACGAACGTATGTCGCTGGCGCTCTCATACTTATTACGGGTTATTATATACGTGTTATCAAGTGTAACCAAGACAGAATATATATATATATATTGTTAAAACTGACTACAATTTCTCCAAGACCTGACCCGAGGAGTATCGACAGGCGATCCCTATTACCTGTGACCCTTTATCTAAGAAGGGCCACAACAAATCATATATGTATGTATGTATTCTTATGTATATGTATGTATGTATATAAATATAAGTATGCACACACACACACACACACCACACACACACACACACACACACACACACACACACACACACACACACACACACACACGTATATATATATATATATATATATATATATATATATATATATATATGCAGGTGTGTGTATTTTATTTTTCATTCTGCTTTTTGTGTTCCTTTGAATATTATATAATATAATTTCGTCTTTTCATAGTAAAAAAGAATATTTTATAGATAAATTTGACTAGATATAAGAAAAAAAAGAAAAAAATACAAAAATTGATACACCAAATAAAAAAAGAAAACCCAAAGAGAGAAAGAGAGAGAGAGAGAATACACAACATATACATATATGTAGATACATACATCCTTATATGTACTACGTACATATAAAATAAACATACACATAAACACATTATCAGCAATGTTATTTTTTATTTGTTGTTTTCTGATATTCTTCCTTACTTCGTCTCTCTCTCTCTCTCTCTCTCCTCTCTCTCTCTCTCTCTCTCTCTCATCTCTCTCTCTCGTCTCTCTCTCTCTCTCTCTACCTCCCTCCCTCCCTCCCTCCTCCCTCCCTCCCTCTCCCTCCCTCCTCCCTCCCTCCCTCCCTGCCCTCCCTCCTCCCTCCCTCCCTACCTCCCTTCCCTCCCTCTCTCTCTCTCTCTCTCTCTCTCATAATAATTTTTTATTGCAAAAATATATATACTATCTAAATAAGACGCTTAATACTACAAAATGCGTGATATCTAAACAAAATTACCTTTTTAAAAAAAGGTTAAAAAAGGCGCCAAGTGTGCGCCTCTAAGAAAAAAACTATTATATTAGGTAAGTTGTCTTATTATTCTATTGTTTTATTATCTTATTGTTTTTTCTACAAAATAATTGATATAAAGTAAATGCGCCAACTATGTGTTAACCTTGAAACGGAGAAAACATAGACCAAGTACATAAACGCTTTTAAAAATAAATTTAAGATCAGTACAATTAGTCAAATATATTTAAAAAATATTAAATAATTAAATGATTAAAATCAATCAACGGGATTATAGTGAAGCAAAAACTTGGCGTGCCCGGCTCGTTGAAACGCAATGACCCACCAATGTTATACAATGTGAAAATTATTTGTACAAATGAAATTATGAAAAATAACCTATTAAAAACTTTACAAAAATAAAAAGAATATATCAAATACATAAACGCATTCAAAAATAATACGAGATCAATACAATTAGCCAAGTATATTTGAAAAAAAGAAACCTAGAAAAATTTTATAAAATCTATTAAAAAATAAATTAAAAAATAAAAATGTTACAAATAATAACAGATAATAAAGCAAAAACTGATAGAAAGTAAAACAATACTCAAGCCACATTAATCGCATTCTTGTGTATTTTTTGATATCAATAACATAGAATCTTAGAAATATAGAAAAAATGCGAGCCGGCACGCCAAGTTTTTGCTTCACTATAATTTCGTTGATTAATTTTAATTATTTAATTATTTAATATTTTTTAAATATATTTGACTAATTGTATTGATCTTAAATTTATTTTTAAAAGCACGCGTTTATGTATTTGGTCTATCTTTTTTCCGTTTCAAGGTTGACGCATAGTTGGCGCATTTACTTTATATCAAATATTTTGTAGAGGAAACAATAAGATAATAAAACAATAGAATAATAAGACAACTTACCTAATATAATAGTTTTTTTTCTTAAAAGCGCACACATACACTTAACGCCTTTTTTAACCTTTTTTTAAAAAGGTAATTTTGTTTGGATAAGAGCATACGCGAACCACCGACAGGAAGCGTGGAGCAAGATAATCAGTCGAGCCGAGAACGTGATAAATAATACCGTGCACGCCGGCACGGGATTCACACCAAACGAATTGTAACGAGATAGAACCGAAAACTTCGGTCTACACAGAGATTTATTACCAGAAAGATACCAGACGATGAAATGGAGAGAAAAGATACGAGCGACAAGGCGAAACCTGGCAGAGAGCGCGCGAAAACGTAAGGCGCAAGCCGACAAAAAGGGACACGTCAACGACTACGAAGAAGGTCAGAAAGTATGGATAAAGCTGCATCGACAATCGGATGCCAGTCGAAAGGTGACCAAAAAGATTCACCTCGTCTATGACGGACCATACCGTGTACTACGGGTATTTAGAAAAAACGCTTACCTGATAGGACGTGACGATGAAACAGTCGTAGGAGCGTATAACACCAGACAGCTCAGACCTCACAGACGAGCAACGTTAAAACGATTGAAAGACGACGAACGTTACGAGACAAGCGACGAATCCGATCGAAGCAGTAAAAATAACCGCCAAAATACGGCAGATGTACGCGACAGCGACGCAACAGACGAGATGGAGGAGGAGATAGGCGAGGAGACGTCCGAAACGAACGAGTACGAAACGCGAAACGCGCGAGCGAGCGACTTCGACCAAAACGAATCGAATCACGAATGCGAGACGGATAGCGAACAAACCGTGCCAGCGTCAGAGCACGACATCGACGAGGACGCGATAAGCGAGGAGAGCGAAACTAGCAAAAATACCGTAAGCAGTATCGATTCGCGAAGGAGCAAGCTAAGCGTAGGAATAAAAAGACAGCGAGACGAGCGTAGACGTCGTAGCGACGCAATATTATTCGACTCTAGCGAGAGCAATGCAAGCGAACGCGAACTAGCAAAAAGCGGCGTGATAGCGCTGACGAGCGATATAAACGCGAGACAAGCGGATATAATAAATTCCGATATCGTGGAATACTACGATAAAAATAATTTCGAACAAGCGATAACGGCCGACAAAGGTTACATGTTTCGAAAAGGCAGGCGAAGCCGAACACGCAACGGAAACGTAAATTATACGCTCGAGCAGGGTTACTATCTACACCCCATGCTCAAAATATCGTGTGACTACAACGATCTATGGATAACAACCGAAAAAGCGAAAGCGAGCGAAGGTTACGAAACGCGCGATAGTAAAGTTGGATAATTCGTTAAAGAGATTAGAAGCCGCAACGCGTGACAAAACCGCGACAGGAAAACGGAAACGCGAAGATAAAAAATTAACGCGAGCGAACCTAGCGATCGACGATAGCGTTATATCCCAAGCGATCGAATCGTGCAAGCGGCACGCAAGCGACCCCAACGCACCTACGTGGTATCAGTTGACGAGCGAGTGCATCATAAAGACCAGACGACCAAGCGACAAGGACCAGATTTCCATGGAGAACGCGCGGATCGCAACGCCCGATTCAAGTCGTCGCCAAACCAGAGAAAAGCGCACCGAAAACAAACTCAGCGGAAACTACCGTGCTGAGAGACGATATATATCCCGATAATCAACAGCAAGATCCTCTATGCTGGGATATATCACCGATCATCGCGAACGAAAACGGAAGAATTAAAGAAAGCGACGAGCCAGAGGAAGAAATCGATATACTCGATTCCAACGACGAAGCAACCGCGAGATCAACCGAAGCGCCAGCTGAAATATCGAAAGCAGAGGCGAACGGCGAGAAATTACGGCAAGCGCGCAAAAGAAAGCGAACAAGCGATAAAGTCCGGAAGCAAAGCAAAAAATCTACCGCCAAAAATACCGGCAGAACGACCAGCACGAGAAATGGCGAGTACCGCAACAGTAGTACCGACGGAGGCGACAGTGGCGCGAACCACCAGCGCGACCGCGAAGCCAAGCCAGTCGCGTGTAGAACAGCGAGCGGAGAGGACGTGCGAACCAGTACGCTGAGAAATCGCGATAGTGAAAAAGGCGCGAGGAAAAGAAAGATGAACCAGCGAGAATTCGAGAAGCTGCTGGTGGAGAAAGAACGGACGAGTCAAGAATTCAGGAGATATTTGCGCAATCGGATTAACGTGACGCAGATCCAATCAAGGATCGAGACGATGCGCAGGTTTATGGATTCGAATCCAATTACAGATCCAACACCTGACGAGACGATCGAGCGGACAAATAATATGAACCGCAATAATATAATCAACTGGTAGCCGAGCATAATTTAGAAACGCAAATTTTAACGCAGGTAAGATTACCGTAAAAAAACGAAACGGTGAAAGCTTAGCAAAGTTCAAAATCACAACGCACACCATGCGACATTCGACAGTGTCCAACGAGGAAGACGTAGAATTTTACGTAGTGCTGAAGTACTCAAACCGACAAATGACACTGACGCAATTTCACCCTAAAGCCGAACAACAGGAAAAAGCGCCAAATACAATGGACACGAAGGCGCAACCACCAGTACAGACAGATCCGGCGACACCAAGTGGCAACTACGTGTCAGGATCACCTGAGCGCGAGACCGAAAGAGAAAAACGGCAAAAAGACAAAAACCAGCGACAAACGCAGAAGAAACGCGACAAGTCAACTACCGAGAAGCGAAAGAGGGACCTAACGTCATCGGACAGTGAGGAGAGCGAGCCCCACCGAAAAACAAACCGGGACAAAAAACCCCTTAGACGCAAAGATCGAAAGATCGACGGGCGATCAATCAGAAAGCCCGAATCTTATGCACGTGGTCAAGGCGGCAAATTCATAGCTAAGCCAAAGATCACGGACGTACGAGTGTTGAAACCGGCGAGCCGAGCGAGCGATACAGTAAACGCGAAAGACAAGGGCGCGGACAAATTTGGTAACGGTGACGACAGTGAAAAGGGCCGAGCGAACCTGACGCACACTGGTGGAGACAACCTTCCACAACAGCCCCAGCCAGCGACGTCAAGCGAGCCCAGACCATCTACATCCAGAGAGCCGGATTATTAAAAGAAAAAGACGACACACATGTAAATAACCGTATTTGAGACATACATATGTATATAAACACTAAAAGTAAAAATAAGTCACACATATTAACCTTAATTCAAAATTAAAAACAAAAGAAATATAATATATGTACATAATAATAATAATAATAATAATGAGTTCGGGGGGCAGTCCTCAAATGGGTCCCGCCTCTGACACTCAGACAGAGTCCATTGTATCTCCCCGTTGTCAGCTGCCCTTAGAGGGGCCCCGCTTCCTTCCAGAAGCGGAGAAGATCCTCCAAGGGCAGCTGTCCCACCTGGTCCGGTTCCAGAATGCCTGAGCCCAGCAGGCGTGCTCTTGGTCCGACCAATACTGGGCAGTTCCCAAGAATATGGAGACTAGTCTCCTCTTCTTCGCCACACCACCTGCAGTCGGGCGTATCGCTACTGCCCAGCTTATACAGGTGATAATTAAGGTCGCCATGGCCCGTGAGCAATTGCGTCGCCAGCCTGGCGTCCCTCCTATTTAGGGATCTCATGCTTCTGGCCAGGTCCTCACCGGGACAGTCTCCCAGCAAGGCTCCGGCCTGTCTGCATTTGACCCCCGTAACTTTCCTCCAGTGCTCAAGGTGCTGGTCCCGGAGCCAGCTCCCGATCCTCCTCCTGCCCAGGCAGAAGGAGATCCCAACAGCCGGCTCTGGTCCCACCAACCTTGTTTCTGCTGCCTCCTTGGCAAGCAAGTCGGCTATTTCGTTGCCCTCGATCCCCGAATGCCCGGGGACCCATACTAGGCCAACGTCATTATTCTTCGCCAGTTCGTCTAGTACAATTTTACAATCCCAGACCAACCGCGAGTTAAATCTCGGACCTTCCAGCGCTTTAAGCGCTGCCTGACTGTCCGAGCAAATTCTGATGCGCCCTCCTACCCTACCGAGCTCCAGTAGGTTCTGGGCACATCTCATGATAGCTACCACTTCCGCCTGAAATACCGTTGCGTGTTCGCCAAGCGGAACGATCATTCTTGCTCCATCGCGCTGGCAGTAGAGCCCAGCTCCAGAGCCCGTGCTCGTTCTGGAGCCGTCCGTGAACCAGACGTCCCCATCCCGAGGAACCGGTCCCTTGGAGCCGTCCCACTCCCAGCGCTTGGGAAAGCTTATCTTGTACCTTCTTTCGAAGGTACGAATTACTGGCCTTCTATCTTGCCCCATCGCAAAAATGGGGCCCGATAGAATTCCTTCAGGGAATCTTGTGTGCAGGGCTCCCGCCCTCCACCTTGATTCGCACCTCAGGCGGTAGGCCGCCGCTGCCGCCGCCGCCACTACTACCCGATCGAGGGGCTCGATGCCCAGCAGCATGCCCATCGCCGCCACCGGCGTGGTCCGCATAGCTCCCAAGGCCCCTCTCAAAACCAGAGCCCTGATATGCTCCAGCGCTGACGCGGCGGTTTTCTTCAGCACCCTCGGCCACCACACGACAGATGCGTATAGCAGCCTGGGTCTGAGTATCGCCGTGTAAATCCAGTGGACTATCCTCGGTTTCAGACCCCATGTCTGTCCGAATGTCCTCCTGCATATCTAGAAGTAAGAGCATACACTCTTACATCGGTTCTCAAGATGTTCCCTCCAAGCCAGCTTCCTATCTAGGATTACTCCCAGATATTTAGCCGTCCCGGTTGGGACTAATCTCGTCCCTCCAAGGACTGGCCCTTCCACCGGACCTACCTTGTACTTGCGAGTGAATACCACAAGCCCGGTCTTCAGTGGGTTTACCGACAAACCGGTCCTGCCACACCACTCCTCGACTACCTCCAATGCTCCCTGCGTGAGCTCCAGAAGTGTTTCCAAGAAGGGGCCTCGTACTAGGATAGCCAGGTCATCCGCATATCCCAATGTAAGAATCCCCCTCTCGTTCAGTGTTTCGAGCAGACTATCTGCCACCAGACACCACAAGAGTGGAGAAAGAACCCCTCCCTGAGGGCACCCTCTCTCCACCCAGCCACTGACACTCACCGTTCCCAGTGAGGCCGTTACCTGCCGCTTGAGCATGCCTTTGATCCACTCCACAATCTTCTCCGGCACACCTCTGCGAGCAGCCTCTTCACATACCACCTCATGCGGTGTGTTGTTAAAAGCACCTTCAATATCTAGGAAGGTGCCCACCGCGTAACCCTTCTTCTCCAATTGCTCCTCGATGAACGATACAGCAGAGTGAAGCGCCGTTTCGGTGGAATACCCCGTACGATACGCATGCTGGTTCGCGTGCAGCGGATGCCGCAGCAGAACCACATCCCGTATGTAAATATCCACCAGCCTTTCCAACGTCTTTAGAAGAAAGGACGTCAGGCTGATTGGACGAAAATCCTTGGCGGAGCTGTATCCCGTTCTTCCCGCCTTGGGGATGAACACAACTTTCGCTTGTCTCCAAGCTCTGGGCGTATAGCCCAGGGCCAAGCAAGCCCTCATTGTCCGCGTGAGCGGCCCCGTGATCTGTTCCAGCCCCTCCTGAAGAAGGGCCGGGAAGACCCGGTCCGGTCCAGCCGACTTGAAGGGCTTGAAACCTCCTACAGCCCTTTTGACCCTGTCGGGCCTCACAATTTTGGCTGCAAGAGACCAGTCATTCCCTCGTGCCCTGCATGGGTCCAAGGTTCCCTGCTGGATGTCTGCTCCCGGGTCTCTACAGAAGCCCGGAAAATTCGATTCCAGCAGGTGGGTCAGGCAACGTTCCCCGGAAACCATCGTCCCGTCATCGAGCCGGATGGCCTCCAAGGCCGCGTCCTGACTTCTAGCCAAGATCCTGCCTAGTCTGGCGGCTTCGGGTATCCCCTTCACCGACTCGCAGAATCTTCTCCAGCTCTCCTTCTTTGCCCTTACCACAGAGTCTCTGTAGACCTTCTGAGCCCTTCGGTGAAGGTCCCAGTCAGCCTGGCGGCCCGTGTTCCTGGCTCTGTTCCAGGCCCGACGTGCCGCACCCCTGAGATCTTGCAGCTTTGGGCTCCACCAGGAAACCTTTCTGTCATTCCTTACCGTCCTCTCCGGACAGTTGCTTTCAAAGCTGTTGATGAGCGCCCTTTGCAGGTGCTCGACACACAGCTCGATCTCTTGTGAGGTCCCGTGTCTCTTGGGGAACTCCCTGAGACCGACAGCCAGGTCCTCACGGAATGAATCCCAGTCCGTCTTCCTTGGGTCCCTCACAGTCCTCACCTTCGCCTTGGCCTTTGCCAGTCTGAAGGTGATCTGTCTGTGATCCGACAATGAGGGTTCATCGGAGACCCTCCAGCCGGTCACCTCCCGTACCAACTGCCTAGAACAAACAGTTAGATCCAGCACCTCCCTTCTCACCGCAGTGACAAAGGTGGGCTCGTTACCTCTATTGAGAATTTCCAGGTCGGTAGACACCAGAAATTCCAATAGCTTCTCTCCTCTCCTGTTGGTGTCCGTGCTTCCCCACACCGTATGGTGCGCGTTCGCATCGCACCCCAATATGAGGGAAAGCTGCTCCTTTTGGCAGTACTTCACCAGGCGAACCACCAGGTCCGATGGTAGTGGGTCGTCCTCTTCGTGTGGGAAGTAACCCGACGCCACCACCACCCTCCTTCTAGTCCTAGTCTCACTGATGGCCTCGATCACAACCGCCACCAGGTCTCTGGAACAGAAATTCGGCAGCAGTTGGGCTTCTAACCCCTTGACAGCCACACAGGCCCTGGGTCGTTCATCTTGCGGAGACTTGAATAGTCTTCCGCACCCCGCCAGACCCCTAATACCCCCCTGGACTAGCCAGGGTTCTTGTATTAGTGATATGGCTGTGTGCACCCTAGCTTGGCGCCTGGCCAGAACAGCCGAGGCTCCCTTGCTGTGGTGCAAGTTAATCTGGGTGAAGCCCACCCCGGTCCCGTCTACTGTGAAGACGAGGCCTTTGGGTCGGGCCCTCCCTTGCCCTTATCCTTCCCATCCTGGGGTGCCCCGGTCACCCTGAAGGTAACCCGGTCCATCCCGAGATGAGGCCTGAAATCCAGTGCCTTCAGCTTGAGGACACTGGACTCGGGAATGCCGAGAACGAGGTTTCTGCCCTCGCAGGTAGCCCCCACGTTCTCCGCATGCACACGCCAGCCCGAAGTACTGATCCCCGGGTTCTGCCGCTCCAGCAGCCCCAGGACAGCGGCCGCGCCCACAGGTGGACCCGGGACCCATACCACTGCCCTGCACTGCCTTTGCAGCATCTCCAGTCCCACCACCTTGAGCCTGGCGCCCTCCCACGGTACGATGCCGCTGATTCGACTTTCTAGCCAACTCAGCGACTCCGCATCCGCGCATCTGACGACCGCAGCCCCTGCCCGCAAAGAGGTGCTGTCGAATCTGGGCAGGGGACCCTCCTGGATCCCCTGGATCTCCTTAAAGACCGCACCCCTTAGTTGCGCCACCCGCTCAACGGTTAGCGCTTCCTCGGGGTACCCCTCCGCGACAATCACCCTCGTTAGGGGGTCCGCGGCATCTGCGTAAGCCTGGGTCTCTTGGACCTTCGGCTTCTTTGTCGCCCCTTTCACCGAAGGCGGGGTCTCGGCGGGGCCCCTCCGGCGCTTACCGGCGGTGCCCCCCCGAACCCCCCCAACCGGTGTCCGGGGGTCGATCAAGGTCGAGGTCCCCGGAGCGGCCGGCAGAGGCCCCTCCCGGGTTTGCGCCCGGGCCTGAGCCTCCACCTTTCGCTCCCGAGCCCTCTTC
The DNA here is from genome assembly GCF_013373865.1 of Monomorium pharaonis. NCBI lineage: Eukaryota > Metazoa > Arthropoda > Insecta > Hymenoptera > Formicidae > Monomorium > Monomorium pharaonis. Next base: position 12,702,039 of record NC_050470.1, read on the forward strand.
CTTTTCGCGGCTCCGGAGAGTTTCCTCTTACCGAGGTCCCCTTCCTTTTCCGCCCTAGCATCCGTAGCTTCGGTGCCTCCCGTGCCCCTTGGGGCCCGTTCGGCTCCCGAAACCACTCCTCTCTCCGCGGTCTCGGTGCTTCCCGTGCCCAAAGAGGTCCGTTCGGCTCCCGATCCCGCTTCTGCTACCCTTCCGGAGTCCTCTGTCGAAGCCTCCATCGGGGTGTCTTCCGTGAGTTTTGTTTTTGTTAGTGTTAAATTTAAGCTCTCCATTTTGTTCCCACGAGCAGCTAGGGAAATAAACGGTCCACCCACGCAGAGCCCCGCATGCGTGGGTAAGGCTAAATACTCTGGGGTTTCGCCCGGTTCCCCAGAGGCATCGTTCAAGACACTGCTCCCCCAGTGCCACGCAGCCCTCGCCACGATGGCTTCCAGCTTGGCTTGGGGAGTTGGTCCGCGGTAACGGCTTTCCCCCCCCCTGGGCAGGGTTTTACGCCCGCCGGGGCAGGTTATAACCGCTACTACCCGGGCGGTCCACCTGGGCACGCGGGGGTTTAGACCCGGGCCAGAGTTTCCCACCCGGGCGTCCTCCTATCCGCCGCCCGGAGACGCGCCCGATAGGCACTCAACCCACGGGAATATATGTACATATAACAATAACATTTTTACCATAAATTTAAGATACCCAGGTAGCAAGCTCACGTCATTTTGACGTCCCAAAATGGTCATTTATTGACTATTCTTGACGTCACGAAATGACGCCTTTATGACGTTAAAATGACGGTCGAATGTCACAAATTCCTGACGTCATGAAATTTACCGTATTTTGACGTCATGTAATGACGTGAACAATATGTTGTCAAAAAGATCTCTAAAAGATATCCTGTTTCTGAAAATGATAACATAAAGAGACTTCTAAAAGATAACATATAATGTCAGAATGTTAACCAATGCGTCGTTTTTTTAGAACAGAAAGATATCATGAAACTAATACCTAAAAGATTTCTTAAATCGGATATCTTTAAACTGCAACTAGAGATAAAAAAATAAAATAAAAATTTCATTTTTTTTTTAAATTATCAACAGTACATACTAAATTTGGGACAAAATTTTTATTAATTAAATAAATTTAAATTATATTATTTTATTTTATTCTTACTTGCCGCTGGTAGGTTTTAAACCCGGGACCTTAGGATTACAAACCTTGTACTCTATCTGCTACGCCAGTTTGAATCATCGATATAGGTACTTTTGTTATTATTGTCTACATATACCTATATGTTATAAACTGACGCAATTATATTATTTTTTATAAAAGCAATTAAATTTTGCAAAACATATTAAAAATAAATAGCATTAACTTATTTACTTATTAATTTCATTGTTAAATTTAACTTTTTCCATAACCTTAATAATTTGATGGAAATTGCGATCTATTTAGCACTAATACTTTGAAGCGTTCAAATGGTTAATTTGACCATTTTGACATCATTTCCAAGATATCTAAATATTTTCTTAAAAAAGTTCTCTTAAAGTTGAATATAAATATGCTTATATAATATGCTTACGCCTTAAATCTCATTGTATAGACACCGCTTTAGACCGTGTTTAAAATACGTCTTAATGACGTTTTTATGTCCCGATTTTGGATGCGTGCTGTCTGGGAAAATAATTGTCAGATTATGACTGAAATATGACTTCGAAATGATGTCATCATGACGTTAATTTTAGGTCATGTAAAAAAATGATCATTTTGACGACATATGACCAGATATGACTATTTTGGGACGTCAAAATGACGTGGGCTTGCTACCTGGATACTAACCATTTTTATTACCTTAGAATAAGAAACACATACGTATATAAGTAATCAACAATAATTTTAAGAGACCTAGATAATAAGATAATACATACACATATATATATATATATATATATCATAACTTACCAACACACCGTAAAACTTACCTTACTCCTAGTGATAAGAACGTTCTACCTAAAAACAAAAATTGTTTTATTACCTTTACTATTATTATCTCATATCGTACTATTAATATTTTATTACTATTATATCCTAATTGTAGCATATAAGAAAAATAAACAAACACATTATAAACTTAATTATATAAAATTAGCATTTAACAAAACTAAAAAAAAATAATATACTTACGTAAAAAGACCTTAGGATCCAATCGGGAACAAACCTTAAAAAAGAAAAATTGATTTATTTTACTACTATTACCAAAACCGCAGTTAAGCGAAAAAAAATTAATTTAAAACATACTTACCTTACAGCCAACCTAGAGACGAGAAAACCTGAAAAGAAAAGAAAAAATTACACAGGCACACAAAAAAAAAGTGGTTGGTCCGGCGGACTAGACTAGTCAATCCTTATGTATTTTGACCCGCTGAATCCGAATCTAAGGTCAGAATTGCAAAGTTAGCTCGCATTTTCTAACCTCAAAAAAATTTTTTTTTAAATATTGGTCCGGTGGGCCAGACTAGTTAATCCTTATGTATTTTGACCCGTTGAATCCGAATCCAAGGTCAGAATTGCAAAGTTAGCTCGCATTTCTTAACCTAAAAAAAAAAAATTTTTATTAAATGTTGGTCTGGCGGACCAGACTAGTCTATCCTTATGTATTTTGACCCGCTGAATCCAAATCCAAGGTCAGAATTGCTGAATTAGCTCATTTTTTTCTAATCTCAAAAAAAATTTTTTTTAGGTTAGGAAATGCGAGCTAACTTTGCAATTCTGACCTTGGATTCGGATTCAGCAGATCAAAATACATAAGAATTGACTAGTCTGGCCCACGGACCAATATTTAAAAAAAAATTTTTTTTGAGGTTAGAAAATGCGAGCTAATTTTGCAATTCTGATCTTAGATTCGGATTTAGCGGATCGAAATACATAAGGATTGACTAGTCTAGTCCGCCGGACCAACCACTTTTTTTTTTGTGTGCCTGTGTTATTAACGTAACCAACAAAGAAATTAAGAATAATAAATTTTAATTAAACTTACCTTTAATAAATCCACTAGAACAAGCAGAAACACCTGAAAAGTAAAAAAATGGATTATGGTTAATGGATCAAAAGAAATACATTTATTTTTACTTATATTTTATGTACTTTATTTATTTATTTTATTATTATACAAGATACAACGCATATAGATATTACTTATCGTTTATTACCTAATTATACAACCTTACTTTATATATTATATTAAAAATTGCCTAATAAAAAAATAAAATAACAAAAACATACAAGAATAGGCACGAAACAATTAGATTAAGGAAAACATGTAACCGAATATTATATAATCATTAAAGAATAAGTAAACGTTGTATAGAATATAGCATTAAGGTATGAATGAGCAATAGCGACGAATCGATCCCGTTATGTAATTCATTTAGTTCATTTTTCTATAATTTCATTCCATAAAAACTCGCTAAGGCAAGGAGATTAGAACCGACAGAAACGCTCGTTCCAAACGCGCGATCGATCCGCCGTTATTAAGCGTGAGTGCAAAGGTACGCGCAATCGACATCTGCGAACCATCCACGGTATACCAGAGTCAGCCCGTAAACCCGAATCCCAGACAGCACAGGATATCCGTTTTATGTCCATTTCTTGTCCTGATGTCCATGGACCTTATAAGGATATCCATAGGATATACATTTGTGGACATTGAAGGGATATCCTAAAATGGACCACTTTGTATGTCCATATGCTATCCTTATTTGTACTCGCTCCGCCAACACCATCTGCATGCACAAGTGAACTAAAAAGCAATATGGCCGTAGTAGTGGTTAGATTTTTGTTGGTTATCGGCATGTTTTACACAGTCAGGTAAGAATCCTAAAAATTTTCAGAAATTATAAGTTACGAAAGCAGCAAAGAATCTCATTGTGTGCCGTTAGCTTTGCCTCTGCCTGATTGATCAATTCGCTAATATATTCCACCACAAATTCTCCTTTAACGAGAATGATGATAGATGCTCGGCCGACGCTCGCTTGCTCGTAGGCTCTGACCTACGTACGTAAACAGAACGGTTACGTGTACACGGTAGCAGCGACGAATTCTAGACGTATAATTACAGATGGTAATAGACGACGGCGAAGTGCACGCGGATTACGACGAAGGTCTCGATAAAGAACAGCAACGAGATTAGAGATTGCAGCAACGGGAACAATCAGAGCCTACGAGCAAGCAAGCGTCGGCCGAGCACCATCATTTTCGTTAAAGACGAGTTTGTGATGGAATATATTGGCGAATTGATCAACCAGGTAGAGGCAAAGCCAATGGCACAAAATAAGATTTTATACAGTCTACTCTGTAGCCTATGTGTATATGTATATATATATATATATATATAGGACAGGAATAATGAAAGGAATATAAAAGAATATTTAAAAAATTTGAAGTATTTTTTATATCATTTTATATTTTTTATGAAAAATTGTAATATTTATTTTTTACAAATGGGGGGCCACCACCTCGGCCACCACCTCGGCTGCCGCCTCGGCCGCCACCTCGGCTGCCACGCCAGCCGTCACCTCGGCCGCCACCTCGGCTGCCACCTCGGCGAGGTGGAATTCCCCTCTGGGCACGCCAATGGGCCATCGAGCGACCGCTCCCTCTTCTTTTTTCTAAAAATAAATAAATAAATACGTTATTGGAATAAAATAATTTTTTATATTAATAACGAATAATGTAAAATACTTTACGTTTTGGCTGCTGTGGCTGCTCTGGTGGCTGCTCTGGCTGCTCTGGTTGCACCAGCTCCAGCTGCTGCTGCTGCTCCTTCTGCTTTTGCAGCTCTCCAACTTCTGTTGGACTTCCTCTTGGTGCTGCTGCTGCTGTTGTTGTTGCTGCAATAGCTGTTGCAGCATTTGCTGCATAGATGCAGCTTCCTCAGATTCTGTAATATAAAAGAAATATACAATATGATATAAAAGAAAACATTATGATAATTTAAGAAAGAGAATAATAAATTGATTTATTACTCACGAGACAAACTGTGCGCCATGGCGGTTGCTTGCGAAATGTGCGAAACGGCAGAGCTATGTAAACAATTGAAAATCGCGAATGCACGTGTTGCGCCGCGCGTCGGGCGCCGCTCGCCGGGCCCACGCGGCTGATTCTTCATTGTGTGAGTGCGAGCCGCGTTTGTCGTTTGACTGTGTGCGGAGAGCACGATATCACGATTTGTTTATTACTTGATTTCACGGTGTTAATGTATTATTTTTATGCGATTGAGTGTTAACGTTTTGAACGTAAGTGCATTTTACAAACAAGGTTACATTGAGAAAGCTGAAAGTTTCGATTGTGAATCAGTAAGAAACTTTTATATATTTTTCTCTTATTTATTCTCCTTCTTTTCATTTTTTCTTTTCTTTGATTCTTTGTTTGATTTCTTTCTTGTTGTCAATAAAAATGTGCGAGCCATTAGAGAAGAAAAATAAGCGAAGCTTTCAAGAAGCTTGGCTTAGCGATACTCAATATAAATTTTGGATACGCAAAGTACCATTGAATGACGAGCTTTATCATTGCACTGTATGTAAGAAAAATTTGTCTTGTAATACACGTATTTCAAGACATGCAAATTCTACGCCTCACAAAGAAAATCTGCAAAAAGCTACATTTTCTTTAACAAAAAATGACGATATAAATGAAACTATTTCTCAGACAAAACAAAAATTTCGACAAGAATGGTTAGATATTGAATTGTTTAAACCATGGTTACGTGAAGCCTCACATGATAAAACATTATTTTTTTGCGAATTTTGTGAAAAATACATGGATGCTAGGTTGTCACACATTTATCGTCATGCAGATTCCGCAGTGCACTTAAAAATTGCTGCAGATAGAAATAAAGAAAAAAAGGAAACAGACGAAGATATTAATATTACGGACGAATCGCTTTTGTCGTTTGATGAGCGAAAGAAAACAGCAGAAATTAAATACGCTGCATTTATTGCCGAAAAAAATATTTCTCATCAAACGGCAAAAGATATTCTCTCATTTTTCCAAGAGATAGGAAAATATTCTAAAGTATTAGAAGCCACGAGCATGAGTCGGACTAAGTGTAACAAAATTATTTCAAACGTACTATGTCCAGTTGAAACCGATCGTGTTGTTGACATTCTGCAAAATAATAAATTTACGATTTTTATTGATAAAACGTCCGATATTACAAATCAAAAATGGATGACGTTTCATAGTTGGTATGTTGATCCTGAAACATTAGATGTTCGCTCGCAATTAATTAAATTGATCGATATTGATGCAAGAAATTGCAACGCGGAAAAGTTATTTGAGGCGTTTAGAAATGTTATGTATAAATTACAAATTCCATTTTTAAACATTGTTGCCTTATCATGTGATAATGCATCCGTAATGACAGGCAAAAATTCATCTTTTAAAACAAAGCTTGGGAACATTTGTAAAAATGTTTTAACATTGTCTTGCCCATGTCATTTCGCCGCGTTAGTTGCACATGCTGCATGCAATAAGATTCCAGACTATTGCGAGGAATTTATTAAAAAAATAGCAACTTTTATTAACAATAGTCCCAAGCGATCTGCTATTTTTCAAGAATTTTGTGAATGTTTTCAGGAAACAAACCGCAAAATTCTAAAATTATCCGATACACGATGGCTTTCTCGGCATTTGTGTATTGACAGACTTTTGGAATATTGGGATACTATTGAGCTGTTTTTACAAGAAACTGTTATAAATGAAAAGATAAAGACTGGCGAATATTTATTAAATATTATGCAAAAACTTGATGTAAAAGCATATTTATTATTTCTAAAACATATTTTACATTTTTTAAATATGTTTAATGCATTTTTTCAAGCAGTAGAAACGAGAATACATCTATTGCAACCGAAATCACTTCAGTTCTTAATCATGATTTGTAAACCTTTTATGAAAACAGAGTTTTTAAAATCTGTAAATATTAATTTCGAATTTTCTAAAACAGATTATCACAAATCATTAAATGAAATATATTTAGGAACTGAATGTGAAAAATATCTTAATAAATTAATTAGAAAAGGACACGTAGATGTAGTTGCAAATGTTCGACAAAACTGTTTGCAATTTTACATTACTGCTGCTCAAGACATTTCAAAGAAATTACCAATAAACGACTCATTTTTGTCAAAATTGAAAGTTTTTGAAGTAGAGACAGCATAACGTGATCGTAATAGAGAAACTTCATTTAATGATGTTTCTTTTGTTGCTCAAACTTTTACCGGGTTTGACGACAATGCATTAAAAAAAGAATGGTTTGCTTTACATCAAGATTTTACAGAAGCAGAAAAAGATAATTTGACAATGTTAAATTTTGATGAAATGTGGAAAAAAATTTTCCAACGCAGTAACCAATTTCCAAATTTAAAGTCTCTTGTCAATACTGTTAGATCACTGCCTAATTCGAATGCCGACTTAGAGAGAATCTTTCCCTTTCTACCTGATTTAAAAACAAAAAAAAGAAATAAACTTTCGCCTGCAGCAATCAATGCTACTTGTGTCTTGAAATCAGCATTGAAAGCGAGAAAAGAAAATGCTCTCAATATAAAAATTAATGAAAAGCATTTAACTTTAATGTCTACAAATAAATTATATGTTACATGTCCTAAAAGAACCAAATTTCATTTAACATTATATGCTGCAGGTAGTGATGATGATGATGATAATGATGATGATGAGATTCATCATCCTTCCACTTCAAATAAACAATAATGATGTTTAAAAATTTGGTCTAAAACACTAGACCTCATATCTATAAATAATAGATATGTTAAATAATTAATTAAAAACTGGTCTAAAACGCTAGACCTCACATCTATGAATAATAGATGTGTTAAATAATTAATTAAAAACTGGTTTAAAATGCTAGACCTCACATCTATGAATAATAGATGTGTTAAATAATTAATTAAAAACTGGTCTAAAACGTTAGACCTCACATCTATGAATAATAGATGTGTTAAATAATTAATTAAAAACTGGTCTAAAATGCTAGACCTCACATCTATGAATAATAGATGTGTTAAATAATTAATTAAAAACTGGTCTAAAACGCTAGACCTCACATCTATGAATAATAGATGTGTTAAAAATATCAAGAAATTAAATGTGGTATAATAGGGCTACTGGCGAAGGTCCACGTAAAAAAACCTAACGCGCTATTAGTGGCACCTCATGGGTAGCGTGGAAGCCACTTAGTAATTAGTAAATAAATGTCATAAATACGCCAACATCGAAAGAAAAATAAGTTAAACTCTCATCGGTGAGAATAATTGCAACATTAGTTGTTAAATTATGATTTAAACTACAGTATTTTCTTTTAATATCAACAGTAATTAATAATAAATACACACACAAATTTGTGAAATGTATAAAATTAATATAACGTGTTCATGTTCTTGAAATTAATTCCAAAATAAATTAGATAAGAGAAGTATAAAAATAATTCGCAATTTAACAAAGTTAGTTCAGTTTTAACAGTGACTAAATACTTTGTCGGAGATGAGTTTGTCACGAGTCTTGTTATTATATATGTATTTTTATTATTTTCTTATTTTGTTAAATTGTGGACTAGTTTCATATTTCTCTTATTTAATTTACTTTGTAATTAATTTTAAGAATGACACGATCACGTTACGTTAATTTTACATATTTCACGAATTTATGTATGTATTTATAATTACTGAGTATTAATATTTAAAAAAGTTGCAATGTAATTAAGATTTTGACTTATTTTTCATTTGACACGTTGGCGTATTTATTTAATATTTATCAGTACATCTGGGGAAATTATATATTAAAAATGATCGAATAACGAAATGTCTATTAACTATTATAGAATTAAGAAATTGGATATAAATATCTTTTGATAACTCGTCAGCTTTTTCTATTTTTAGTTGAATTTAATAATTTATTAAAAATTTTTATTATTACTTAAGGTACATTTATAATTGGTTTTATTATAATTAATTTATTATAATTTAAATAAAACAATAAATTACATTAATGGAAAAAAATTTAATAATTAATAATAATGAATAATATGATCAATGCTTTCAATGATTGATATCAATTGATCTGCTTGTTGATCGCGATGCTCGAGATGAGAGGAGGACATGCAAGGGAACGGGGGAAGCATAAGCGCCTTTCGTCAATCGCTGGCCGCTGAACGCACGCTTTCGTGGCAGCCTTGGAGGAAGAGAGACGGACGCCTCTCTCTTTTTAATAACCGAGTAGCGGCAGGCGTAGCGAGAGCGACCGAGCCGGCCCGAGACTCGAGGTACGAACCCGACCGACTCGGGTGCTCGGCGGTGTTCGGCGGAGCACCCGAGGTGCTCGCGGCCCAAAACTTGCACCTGGTCGGAGGGCTCGGCTGGCGTAGGCTATGACTCGTTTCTCTTCCTGGATGTTTTGCGTGAGGACTGCTCCTAGTCCGGCATCGCTGGCGTTGGTTTGTAGGACGAACGGTACTGAGAAGGGCACTGCAGCACTGGGGCAGTGGCCAGGCAGTTCCTTACTTTCTCGAATGCCTGTTGCTGTGGAGTCGACCATTCCCACCGTTTGCCTTTCCAGAGCAGGTCGTTCAGCGGTGCTGTGGTCGTGGCGATTTGCGGTATAAAGCGGCGATACCACGATATCATCCCTAGAAATCTTCAGAGGGCTGGTAGGGAGGTGGGTGGCGGAATGTCCATGATGGCTCTTTTTCAGGGTCAGTTCTCAGCCCTTCTCTGTCAACGACGTGGCCCAGGTACCTGAGGCTGATGCGTGCGAAGTAGCACTTGTCGGGGTTGATCTTGAGGTTGGCCCTTAGTAGCCGCTGTAGCACCTTTCGCAGATTCTGTAGATGTTCTTCAAATGTTTTCCCCAAGACCATTATGTCATCCAGGTAAGCAAAAGCGCGTGGCTCCATGTCCGGTCCGATGACGCGGTCGAGCAGTTGTTGGAAGGTGGCCGGAGCGACGTGTAACCCGAAGGGCATCACAGTAAATTGAAACTGTCCTCTGCCCGGGATGGCGAAGACGGTCATTGGCCGGCTTGCGGGTTGGAGTGAGACCTGCCAGTATCCGTTCTTTAGATCGATGGTAAACAGGAACCGGGCTTCCCGGAGCTGGTCGAGTATGTGTTGGACCGGCGGGAGCGGATAGACGTCTCTCTCGGTGACTTCGTTGATCTTCCGAAAATCTATGCAAAAGCGGTATCTCCCATCCTTCTTCTTCGCTAGGACGACTTCGGAGTTCCACGGGCTGCTGGTTGGTTTGATGTGTCCTTCCTTTAGCATGGTGTCGATCTCTTGGTTCACGATGTACTGCATAGCGGGGCTGAAGGTTCGGTACCTCTGCCGGATCGGCTCCTGTCCCTCGCGTAGTCGTATGCGGTGTGGTGCCGCGCAGTTGCTCGAATTTTGGTAAGTATTCCCCTAGGAGCTTCGAGCTCTTGTTGTTGTGCGGGCGTGCAGGGGGCGAGCCCGGTGATCGCCTCGTTGTTCGGTGATAAGGCCGCGATCTCTGGTAGGTCCCATCGGAAGCCGGCCTTGCGGAGTAGATTCATCCCGGCTATGACGGCGGAGGTCAATCCTGGCAGCACGTGGAATGTGTGCCACTCGTGGTAGTGGTCTATTCGGACCTGTACGTGCATCTCCTCCTTGATCGTGCTGGTCCGGCCATCGGCTAGGTGTACGGCGGCGGAAATTGGTCGCACCCGGGCGTACAGCCGTACTTGCTCGGCGGTGTCGGGTGCCAGGTAGGACAGGACGGCCCCGCAGTCTAGTAAGGCGATGTACTTGTGGCCAGCGATCTCTATGTTCCCCTGCGGTCGCGGGTCGGTCGGTATGTTGTGGGGGTTGATGCTCGGTAGTTGGCTCCTTATATGCTGGCGTCCGTGTTGGCAGACCGGGGGGTCCCCTCTGTTCCCTCGGTCTGCTTGGCGTTTCCCGGGGTGCCATGGCAGTTGCGGGTCAGCACTCCTTTCTTGCCGCACTGGGAGCAAAACAGCTTCGGTGGTCGTTTGCAAAACCGGCGGGTATGTCCGCGTTGGCCGCAGCCCCAGCAGCATTCGCGGGAGTCGTAGGCGGGAGCGATGGTGGCGGCGGAGGCCTTCGCCTTGTCCTTCGGCTTTTCTGGTGCTTGGTAGCTTTGCTCGTACTGGAGGGCACGCTCGTAATCGTCCGCAAGTCGCAGCATCCCCGGGAGATCGGTGAAATCGGTCCTCGGGATGTAAAGATGGTACTCCGGTCGCAGGTTGTGATATATTCGCTCAAGTTTATCCTCCGGCGGCATGCGTCCGTATCTTCGCATGAGCGTTTGCAGTGCCGTCACAAATTCCCGTGCTGTTTCGTTCGGCCCTTGCGTACGGCGGGCGATTTCGGTCTCGAGCTCGAACCGTGTCTTGGGAGGCGCGAAGTACTGCCGGAAACTCTGCTCAAAGTCTGCCCATCCTGTCCAGTCATTCCGGTTGTTGCGGTACCATAGCAATGCCTGGTCTTTGAATAGTAGCGGCAGGCACCGCTGTAGCTGCGCATGTGTCAGCGCGTAGCTTATCCGGAGGTCCTCAAGGCGTTCCAGGAAGGCGACCCCATCCTTGCCGTCGAATTGTACGTCCCACTTGCAGACGGTGTCGAATAGGGCTGTCGTGTCCGAGATGGTCCTTTGTCGTCGTAAGCGGGAAGTTCCCCCCTGGACGGTCTCGAGGTCGTCCTCGCTGCTGTCTTCGGCCGCTGTGCCTTTGTACTTCTCGACGTTGATCCTTATTTCACCCACGGGTTTCATCGCGGCGGTTCGTATTTACACTTATTCGAGTCCCTGTTCGGGCGCCATTTTGTAACCATGAATCCTGTGTGCTTATTGGCTGCGGATAACCGCGGGATTCAGGGTCCGGGTGGCAAGCTCGAATAAGTGATAAGACGGTGTGTTCGGTCTAATACTATGTTTTATTAATAATAACTCCTATGCTAATATGTACAATGCCCTAAGCTACTATTTACAATATGCGGCCTCGAGATGCGAGGTGTCCGTGTGTCGTGTGCTGGCGACTATGTCGCGGCATGCGCTCGTGTGCCTGCGCGTGATCGGTGCGGTGCCCTGATTGGCTATGGCGGCGGTGCGTGCGATCGGTGTCGGCGTAATGCTTCGGTTGGCTACGGCGGCGTGCGCGCCGGTCGGTCGGCGCGGCGGGTGGTATCGGCGGCAGCGGTGCGGTGGTACACTGTGGCCCTAAGGCCTGACGCTAGTGGCGTTGTGAATCGGCGCGGTCGTTGGCACGGTGCCCGGTATCAGCTGCTCGACGCATCAGCTGATCGGTCGACGCTATCGCTCAGTCACCCCGCGTGGGTGACAGATCGCGGTGTCGGTTTCCCTCTCAGTGCGGGGTATCCGGGTGAGACGACGCGTGCGACCACTCAAGGCGCGGTCGAGAGCTTAGGTGCGGGACGTGCTAGTGAGTTGCTCGGTACGCGGTCAGGAAGGCACTCACTGCGTGCCGGGAAGGATCAAGTGTTAGGTTATGGCGCTCAATGTGCGCGCTAGGAAGCCTGGCTCACTTCACCAAGAGGCTCGGTCTGCTCAGTGTGCGGACCGGGAAAGCTTTGCCTTCCGTCGCGAGTGGAGGATTTATATATCCTCCACTCGGTGGTGAGGGAAACAGAGAAGAGCGGAGGGAGCGAGCGAGGTAGGGGTAACGGCCTTACCTCCGTTCTAGCGGCAGCGGAGGAATTCATTATGCAGGGATAATATATATTAATGTTATATATGTATTTTAATCATATTTGTGTACACCTACATACAATTGGTTTATTTAAATTTAAATACCTTGCTTGCTTATTTATGAGCCTTTTCTATCATTATTATTATCGCGGGAGAGAAATTGCTCATTGTATTCGCACGTTACACATTAATAAAACGCATTAAAAGGGAACGGCTCGTTACACATTAATAAAACGCATTAAAAAGCCAGATGGTTCATCACATACAATATTTCTATATCAAATCGTAGCTCCATATAATGGTAAAATACTACCATTGTGTCAAATGATCTCAAAGAAACATGACACTAATATGTTATCCTTCTGGTTAGGAGAATGATTGCGTACACCTATTCTTTGTCCTTCTGAAATCGTCACTGACTATTCTTTCGCGTTATTAAATGCAATTAGTCTTGCTTTCAACGATGTAAATTTAAGTACATATATTGATAAATGCTTCACATTTCTAGAAGGTTCTGACTGTGTACCAAAATGTATTATGCGCATTGACATCGCGCATTTAATAAAATTAGTATGTCGATGGAAATGTTTCGAGAATAAACATATGCGGATTAAAGATTTTTATGTACGTTGCGTTGGTCTTTTAACAAAATGTACAGATATTGATTAATTCCGTCAAATTTATCATGACATTTTAATCACAAGTGTTTCGGATACCGAAAATATAATTAGCAAGGAAAAAAACAATTGTTTTAATGCACAACAGAGATTAATTCAATTAATTAAGAGTGATGAAATTTTATACGATACTGATCGCGAAACAAATCCTCTTGATGATAATTTAATGAATGAAGTAGATAATGATGAATGCGGTACAAAGATAATGAACTTTTTACAGTGTATTCAATCGAAAAGTAAAACTAGTAGCACTGAAGGAGAAAGACCAAATCCGTATTGGTGTCCTCAATTCGCTAGTAATTTACTTAAAATTGTGAAACATTTTCCTTTATAGACAGGAGTAATGTCGGCATGAACAGCATCTTCTGCCTGCAGCGAAGAATATTTTAGGGAATTGAAACAATTAGTTTTTAAAACTAAATGCATACGTGTTAACAAATTTTTGGTTACGCACATTAGAACACTTACAGGTGCGATAAAAATTTTATACGCTGCTGATTTACATATTGAATTTAGTAATGCTGAAAAATCTAATGATCAATTCAATTTAAATAAATTTAATTCATCTGCTTTATATAAAATCACAACTGACAATGACGATTGCAATACCATAAATACTTTAGCGGCAAATTTGAGAAATTCAGAAATGTCTTCAATCAGTCAGGACAAAGAAATTGCAACAAGTGCTGACATTTTACCTACAAATATAAAAGACATTGACATAGAAAATATATCTGATACAAACAATACAACCATTGAAGAAGAGAGAGATATTAATTTAACAAGTCATAATTATTTAAATGAAAAAGAAAATTGGAGAGGCAAAAATAAAAGTCCTAAGAATCGTGGCAAGTATTTAACTATATGTCCAGATGTGTTGAAAGCATTCATGTAAAACCAAAATTTACTAGAACCATACCATTATTAAAAAATGGTAGTATTTTAGACCCAGTGATACTCGAAAAGAAACCAATTTTGTTAATAAATACATGTCCATTCGATGCCATTGTGCAGACACTATTGGTTGCGTATTACGACTGGACAAATTTTCATGATTATTTACAGCAAATAGAAAACGACATATTTTGTTTTATAAAAGAATTATCGATATGTGGACCATCTGCAAAAATATATAAAGAGAGAGCATTAATATTGAAAAAATTTATTACGCCTCTACGGGGAACAATGAATTGCAGATACAACATCTCCGTTTTAGTTGGTAATTATTTATTAAAGAACCAATTTTCATGCAAAATAAATATCAAATGTCTCCATTGTCAGTATATGCGAGAAGACAAGTATAACGTTTTAGAAGTTAACCCAAAACGATTTTACACGGAATACTTGAATGCTTTAGAAAGCACTGTAAATGACCAATATTTTTACAGCAACAAAAAATGCACTCGGTATAATGAAGAGAACATCGAACATACGGTTATCTGCGGTAAGCTTCTATTTATAGACATAGAATGCCTACAATGGCCAGACCTCGTCAAAAACCTTAATGTATATAATTGGGAAGGAGAATTTACATTAAATCAGATACCGAATGAAATTAAATTTTACAATAACGTATACAGACTTCTTGCTGCAATAGAATACGAAGGCGCACATGATGTAAACACAGTGAGACATTATGTAGCATACATTCGAAGGTTATCTGGAAAATGGGAAATACATAACGACCTTTGTCGAGATAAAAAACCGTTAAGTGCAACCTTATTGTATATAATTGGGAAAGAGAATTTACATTAAATCAGATACCAAATGAAATTAAATTTTACAATAACGTATACAGACTTCTTACTGCAATAGAATACGAAGGCGCACATGATGTAAACACAGTGGGACATTATGTAGCATACATTCGAAGGTTATCTGGAAAATGGGAAATACATAACGACCTCTGTCGAGATAAAAAACCGTTAAGGCGATGCTGGACTGCCTCTCAAAGTTGATCGAGGTCGATAATGTAGAGTCATTCATGCACATCATTAATGAGATTTCGTATATATCTCTTTTATAAATTTGAAAATTCTTTTCCAGAATTAAAGTACACATTAATATCCATCTGTGAATTGGACTTTATATCGAGGACAAAAAATATTTTTTTTTATTGCTCTATTTATCGACTTTTTACGCGTATATAACCTAAATTTTCGTTTCATAAATTTGTCTCAATTAGGCACTAAAATCTAATTTTCAAAACTCGACACTGTTTGTTCTCGTCGTCTACTAGTCTGTGAATACGAATTTCGTAGGTACAAACTGTAGATCTTTTATATTAAGCAAACATTGTTATGGTGTGACAGCAAATTAACAATTTTTTCACGTTTTTGGAGGAAATTCCACTCCACAGACTGATAGCAATGCGTATTCTTTTATTCTGGAAAAGGATTTTCAAATCTATAAAAGAAATAAAAAGATATTGTTAAACAAAAATTACTATCTTTTTGTTGGTAAAACAGACAACTCCAGCATCCCCTTAAGTACAACGAAAGAAGTGCTTCTAAAAAAAAAAGGAAAATATCACTTTTAATTTACATAAAAATATAAAAGAAATATAATAAATATTATATTAAATATAAAAAAAAATAATATAAAACAAATAAAAAAAATTATAAAACCAACATATTAAAACATAAAAAAAATTTATATCAAAATATAGCAAACTAACATAAAAATATGATATACCTAAACACGCACGCGCACGCACGCACGCACGCACGCACGCACGCACGCACGCACGCACGCACACACACACACACACACACACACACACACACACACACACACACACATACATACATACATACATGCACACACAAATATAAGAAAAACGTAATAAAAATTATATTAAAAAATATAAATAATAAAAAAATAAAATAATACACAAAAAAAAAATTAACATATTAATACATAAAAAAATTCATATCAAAATAAAGCAAACTAACATAAAAATATGACATACCTACACACGCACGCGCACGCACGCACGCATGCGCAAACACACACACACACACACACACACACACACACACACACAAACGATTCCGAAACAACATCTGCTTTCGGATTTGAAATATCTTCAAAATTGGCGAAGATAGCACCAACCCCTGTTTTTGGTACAATCACCCCCTTATGAATACGAACGAAACCGGCGGTGGTACAAACAGGTACAAACGATTCCGAAAGAGCACCCGCTTTCGGATTTAAAATATCTTCAAAATTGGCGAAGGTAGCAACAACCCCTGTCTTGAAAATTTGGTACAATCACCCTCTTAGGGGTATGAACGAAACCGGCGGTGGTACAAATGAGTATAAACGATTCCGAAACAGCACCCATTTTCGGATTTGAAATATCTTCAAAATTGGCGAAGATAGCACCAACCCCTGTTTTGAAAATTCGGTACAATCACCCCCTTAGGGGTAGGAATGAAACTATAAACTCTAAAATATTTACAGAAACATAACGATAAACGTTATTTTTAACAACAGTTCCAATCAATATTATTTGAGTTTTATTATATGTCATATAAGATTTTTTAAACAAGATTACTATTTTTTAACATTTTGAACATTAAACACGATACGACAAAGAGAAAGTATCGTGCTGATTATTTATCGCAGTTTTAGTGATAATTTTTGCTAATTTTTTTCTTCGATCGTGTTTAACACTAAAAATATAAAGAAATAATAATTGTTAAAATTTTATTCAAATTACACATAATGAAAGTAGAATAGTACAAACTAAAGATGTTGTTAAACGTGGTAATATTTATTGTATTTGTGTACTACGTAGTACTCGAAAGGGAAAGAGAGAGAGAGAGAGAGAGAGAGAGAGAGATTTGATTGATTGATTGACTTTATTATGCCCGAGCAATGAATGTAGGGCAAAAGAGAATAAGCAGAGACATGGATTTGACAGTTGATCAACAGTAATAAAAGTAACAATAAACTTATAATCAAGTCTAATGATAAAACAAAAATAGTCGCAAACTACAAGCGGATAAATGAAACAGTCGCAAGTATCATAATGAGTACGCAAGTAATAAGGTTAACAGATTCAAGACAATAAGAACGCTAATATAGATACTGTATACTACAATCTAACACAACTAATAGTGCGTGATCAAGCAGCGTACAAGTGAAAATTCTAAAATATAGTAATAAATATAAATATAAATTAGGATGAGTACAGACGTGGCAAAGTGACGAAGTAAGCCGATTTAGCAAAAGTGGAAACGCAATAAAGCAATTACTTATTATACTTAAATTAATCAGTAGGTGTAGAACTTAAACTGCAGGCAACATACACAGTAGAGCGAATCATGAATACACGTAGAATAAGTATGGTAAGGCAAGAAAAGAAAACTTAAAGCAGTGAAGTACTGATAAAGCTAATATAAACAACTTAATGGCTGGCTAATAAAGTAAGGTCAAATCTAACCTAAAACTTCAAAGCGAAATTAATTAGCAAGCTATTACAAGTATAAGCAAAGTAAGCTCAAAGTAGCAGCTCAAGCAAACTAAGAAGCGATCAAGAACGAACGAAGAAGATCCTAGAAGGTAGCCAAGGAGCGTGCTGCTGTAATATGATCAGGAAGGGAATGCCAGAAGGAACAAAAGAAGCAAGTCATACTAACCTATCAGGGTCAGCCACCGAGATGACCACTCGAATGACAGGCTCGCCATCCAAGCGCCTAACGTTAACACAACCCCCAACGACCCAGACATATCGATATGATCCTAGCAGCCCGCTTAGCTTGCTTTAGCAATTCATAAATATCTTTGGGAAGCAGCTCATTCACATAAATATTTGCGCCAGAATCATTCTCACACATATCACTCTGCACTAGTACACGACACGCACGCTTCTTTGAGATGACAACATCTCGAACGGCGGCAGAGGCCAGGGTGACAAAAAGTAAGACGGAGGCAGAGACCGGCAAAGGACGATTTTGAGACTCTCCACAACGCGACTCACGAACGACCTAACATACAAATTATGACACGACAACTCAGGGATGCCAAGCTTTGTGAACACATTGTGCACAAGAGCCAAGGAGGTAATAGACATTGCGGATGGCACACCCGATATAATTAGCACATTGTTAGGTTGACTGTGCGAGGCCGGTCCAGACGATCCCTGATATTTTCTCATGTCGCCGACATCAAGTGCAGCACAACTCTGCTCTAACGAAGAGATACGTTGACCGTTTCTCTCCACATTACCAGCAATAACATTCAGTTGGTTGAGCTTGGTATTAAGCTCCTGATTAGTGCGCCTTTGTTCCTCAATAAAGGCTGAGAATTTGGCATCAGACACCTTATGTTGTTCTACTAATTTCTGCAAAAGTTCATTGGTTAAAACATCAACGCCCATCAGTGGCTGCGGCTGCGACCGCGACAAAGAACTAGCGCTCGCATGAGTGGTCATATTTCCAAAACTGAATGGTTGCAACGTGCCAGTTACCTCTGGCGTTAAAGGTGTGCTTAACCGACAACAATTTGTAACACTCGTCGGCGTACCTGGTGAGGGAATAGGACTTTACGCAGCCCGTGAAACACCCTCCCGCACTCACACCCAACCGATGCAGTAGCAATCGGTTTATTACACCGAGCACACACGGGTTTCATAAGTGGATACTAATTGGGCAATAATTAACTAGCTACTATATTTGTACACGCAATTCAATCGCAAAGAATGTACGCAATCGGTTACGCAGTCTGTTTCTATCAAAACTTCATAATACTCGTTGAGGGCCAACTCAAACACACGGTAGATGCGGAGATCACGCAAAACACACGCCGCAGATGCGGTGGGGAGCAGCGAGACGAGGCACAGAAATAAGCGACCGGCGAAAGCAGCGCGTGCGCAGGAAAGACGGCAATGGAGACGGCAAGACAGAAAGAATAATCCAGAAGTCTACGCGTCCAAACCAGAAAACGGCCAAAAACACCAATTAAAGGCTAAGTGGACACCCGCCAAGAATGGAAAGTGTCAAGAAGATAGGCCCTTAATCGTGAGACTGCAAAAAGAAAGCCCCGAGAGGCAGCAACCAGCAGTAACAAGCACAGAAATACGGAGCAAGAAAAGCACGTCCACACGTAGTATTCACTCAAAGCAGAGAGAGAGAGAGAGAGAGAGAGAGAGAGAGAGAGAGAGAGAGAGAGAGAGAGAGAGAGAGAGAGAGAGAGAGAGAGAGAGAGAGAGAGAAGGAGAGAGGGAGGGAGGAGGGAGGGAGGGAGGGAGGGAGGGAGGGAGGGAGGGAGGGGGGGGGAGAGATGTACTAAAATGTGCGAAATACTTATCCATAGTATGTTACATTCTTTGTAATAACACAGAAAAATATTCCCTCTTGATGTAACGATTTCACGATAATTTAGGCACAATGCTACGATAATTATGCTTAAAAATTAATGTTTAATATCATGTATTGTTAACACAACGAAGAATTTTCTTTTATAACCATAGAAAACTTACAGTTTCTTCTATCTTTAATTGCATTATTAATTACGACAGATTTTCAGTGACTTTTATAATGTATTAACGATAGAAGAAACTCGAAGTTCTCTATCATATACAAGAGAAAAATCCTTTGTAGTTAACCATACTAACGATACTTGATATAACATTGATCTATAATTATCTATAATTACCGTAGAAGTTGCATCGAATAATTTATCCTGAAGTTCTTAGATCAAACGTGAATATTTTTCTATCGTGTTATTTTATAAAGAGTGTATATTAGGAATAGTATTTCGTTATTTACAGAAGTTTAATACGATTTAAATTTGTCCTATTTTTATTAATAATTCATAATCTCGTCATGTAATCGCGAGTGTGTGCGTAGCAGCCATAGACGCGAGCAGTATAGCTAGTTTTGAAAGAGGTCGGACGTAGGATCCCTTGGAGGTCTTCACGGTGGCGGTTCGCGACACGCCATCGGGGCCAGGGTGGACAGATTCCACGCGGCCGGTTAGCCATTGCAGCGGGGCCAGCCCTGCCTGTTTTATTAGAACCAGTTGCCCAGGCTCCAATTGCGGGCCTTTGTTTCTTTTCCACTTATGACGCTCCTGAAGGGAGTTCAGGTATTCTGCACTCCACCTGGCCCAGAAGTGCTGTCGCATTTGCTGAACGACCTGCCACCGCTGAAGCCTATTCAGATTTACATTGGTCAAATCGGGATGTGGAAAACTATTCAATGTTGTGCCAACCAGAAAATGCCCGGGACTTAAATATGACATGTCATTCGGATCCGAGCTTAATGGCTGCAGAGGCCGCGAATTTAAGATAGCCTCAATTTCAGACAATATCGTTTGAAATTCCTCATATGTTAAGTGGGAGCCACCGATTATTCTGGTAATGTAAAATTTTGCGGACTTAATTGCGGCCTCCCAAAGACCCCCAAAATGCGGCGCATTGGGGGGAATGAAAGTCCAAGTAGTGTGCTGTTCTAACAGGAATCGATTAATAGAATTCTGAACCTCGTCATTTCGTAAGAATTCATAAAATTCTTTGATTTGGCGCTGAGCGCCCACAAAAGTGGTGGTATTGTCCGAGTACATGCGCTCAGGCCTTCCTCTTCGCGCAATAAGCCTTCTGAGCGAAGCTATGAATGCGTCAGTGGTGAGGTCGCTTACCAACTCCAAATGTACCGCCTTTGTAGAAAAGCATACAAAGGCGGCTACGTACGCCTTGTGATTACGTGAGTTACGGCGTCTGCCCTCTCGCAAGGTCACCGGGCCTGCGTAGTCCACTCCGCAATGGGTGAAGGGTCGCGAAACCGTGACTCTGGGAGAAGGCAAGCAGGCCATTTCCGCTTCCGAGATTGAAGGTCTAGCCTTGAAGCACTTAATGCAATTGTTTATGATCTTGCGTACAGCTGATCTCAAGGACAGCGGCCAAAACCGCTGACGGACCGCCGCCATGGTGGCCTGCAGGCCGGCGTGGAAATTGCGGATGTGTTCGTATTGTATGATGAGCTTAGTTAATGGGTGGTGTCGCGGCAGTATTATTTGATGGGATGCGTCGAAGGATAGTGCTGAATTTTTTATTCTGCCTCCTACTCTTATCAAGCCATCGTCGTCGAGGAATGGAGAAAGGGAATTCATATTGCTGGAGATGGCAATACTACGCGCGTTAGACAATGCTTCGTATTCGCTAAAAAATGATTGGTTTTGAACGGCCTTGCATAACGAGTTCAGAGCTTAAATTGTTTCTCCCGGGGAGATTGCTACTGTAGCCGGCCTGAGAGCTTTGACCTGAGCCAGCCTGAGATAGTAAGCTGTGATACGTAATGTCTTGTTTAGATTAGAAAACCTGGCAATCAATTTATTTATAGGGGTAAAGTCCTTTGATATAACCGCGGCATAAATCGCCTTTTTTGTTCTGGGCCTTCATCTCCCAGTGAGGGGAAATCGCCGCTGGGCCATTCTACCACCGGTAAACTTAGATAAGTGGGCCCGTGCCACCATAGCTTAGACTTTATAATGTCGTCCGGGAGCAGACCTCTCGATAACGGGTCCGCAGGATTGTCGGCGGAACTGACATGTCCCCAGTGATTATGCTCGGTTAGGCGCTAGATTTCTCCGACCCGGTTAGCCACAAATGTCGACCATCGTCGTGATGCGGAAGCTATCCAATTTAGAGCTATAGTAGAATCCGACCACAAAAAGGTTTCTATGTGAGTCACTTCAAGTGCTGATTTAATTTTGTGCACTAGGCGCGCTAGCAACAATGCGGCGGATAATTCAAGACGTGGCAACAATACGGCTTTGAGAGGTGCGACTCTTGACTTGGAACAAAGTAGATAAGAGCGATATTCGTTCGGTTTTGTTTCATTACGGAGGTATACGCACGCGCCGTAAGCCCGCTCGCTGGCGTCGCAATATCCGTGGATCTGCACGTGTTTAATGTTTGACGCATGCTTTACCCAACGAGGTATCTTTAACAGGTTTAGACTGGGCAATTGCAATTTAAGTTGCATCCATTTTGTATGTACGTGTTGAGGGATGGATTTATCCCATTCTATTCCAGCTTGCCACAGCTCTTGCAATATGAGCTTAGCTAGTACAATGACCGGTCCGAGCAGTCCTAATGGGTCAAAGAGCCTAGATACTTCCGATAAGATAATTCGTTTAGACGATGCATTTGCAGACAATGAAGGCGAAAGGGAAAATTGAAGCGTGTCGCCATTCCTATCCCACGAGGTGCCTAATATTCGAAAGTTCTCGTCCTTGGTGAATGTTATCAAATGTTCACTCTGATCATTGATGCCGTTCAATAATTCGGGACAGTTGGATCCCCATTTGTTCAGCTTGAAACCTCCTAATTTTAAGAGTTGTATTAGCTCATCACGTATGGACAATGCTTCCGCCTTGGTATCGGCGCCGGTGAGGAGATCATCAACATAGAAGTTGCGCCTTAAATGAAGCGATCCTACGGGAAATTCCTTGGTAAATCGATCCGCTAGATCCACGAGACATCTTGTCGCCAAATATGATGCGATGGTGGTGCCGTAGGTGAGAGTAAGCAACTCGAAAGCTTGCACGGGCGATCGTTTATCCTCGCGCCATAAAATTCTTTGCAAATGCGTTTGTGAAGGATGCAACAGGATTTTCCTGTACATTTTGACTATATCGGCCACCAATACGTATCGGTAGGTGCGAAAGCGAAGAAGTATAGAGACGAGATCACTCTGAACTACCGGGCCTACAGGCATGCAGTCGTTTAAGGCTAGCCCTGTGCTGGTTTTGCAGGAGCCGTCAAAGACTACACGAAGCTTAGTGCTCTTAGCATGTTCTTTGAGTACGGAATGGTATGGAAGGTAGCAGGCATTGGGCTCCTCTCGATCAGATTCCGTTATGGCACGCATGTGGCCAAGCTGTATGTATTCTCGAATAAAATTCACGTACAGAGTCTTTAATTGAGGGTCTCGATCTAATCTTTTTTCCAACGCTGAGAATCGCTTGAGCGCGATGTCTTTAGAGTTACCAAGCTTTTGGATAGAGTCCCGCTTAAAGGGAATTTGAACGACGTATCGGCCTTGGGCATTTCGATTTATCGTGCTTAGAAAATGGTTCTCGCAGCTTCGTTCCTCAGATGTGTAGGGCTTGTGTTTGTCGCAGATGTCGTCCAGCTGCCAAAATCTGTTAAGCTGGTCGTGCAGTGCGGAGTTATTCACGGTCGCGTGAAATGTCTTAACGTGCTGAGGTGACAAATGAGTATTGTTTAGTTTACCAGCTAATATCCAACCTAATTTCGTTTTTTGGAGCGTGGGTTGGGATGCTGTGCTCTTAATTTGTCCTATGCATATCAGGTCCCAGAATACCTCTGCTCCGATTAGAATGTCGATTTGTGAAGATATGTTAAAATTGAGATCTGCTAGTCGTATGTTAGCCGGGATGTCAAATCCAGAAGTTCATAGTGAAGGCGGGCAATTGATCCGTTATCCGTTCAGTTACGATGCAATCGATGCTTGTGGAAAAGGAATTGAATTTGGATTGCAATTTGATTTGTACTGCTTGGTTGGAACATGTTATCTTGCCGCCTATTCCAGATATGGCGACCTCTAGTGCACGCGGAGCCAAGCCTAGTTTATTCAAGAATTCTTTTGTAATGAAGCTGGTCTGTGATCCGCTATCCAATAGCGCTCGGCCGGTTACTAGCGAACCGTTTCTGCCCTCAGCCAAAACAATAGCAGTAGACAAAATTGCGCAATCGCCTGCCAAAAAGCGGGAGGAATGATTGGCCACCACGCTCGGGGGATTTGCCGCGGAGGATTCAGAGGAAGTGGTCTCTCGCTGTGATTCGTCTGTTGATTTATCTTGGTCGGAATTCGGGAGATGCAGCAGGGTGTTATGTTTACGCGAACAGGTTCTGCAACTTCCCGATGGACATTTCTTCGAGGCATGAGTAGCGGCGCGCAGACAGTTGAGACATAATTTTTTAGAACGCGCGTTTTCGATTCGTTGCGATATCGGCAGAGCCAAAAATTGTTTGCAATAATAAATCGAGTGTTCACCGCGACAATAGTCGCACCTGGTTTTAACTACAGCATTGCATATTGTCTTCTGTTTATCATTTGATCGCGATTCTCAGCAACTTTGTGTGTTTCAAAGCAATACTAGATTTTGGAGTTGATTCCAGGACTTGGCACTGATGTACTAAAAACTCTAAAAATTGCTTAAATGTCGGTAAGTCGTCACCTAAGAGCGATTTCTGCCAGTCCTTGGCTGTATTCGCGTCAAGTTTAGCGCTAATCAAATGTATTAATATGTCGTCCCAGCTGTCTGTCGGGCGCTTCAAAACTCTCAGGGCCTGGACGTGGCGAGTAGCAGCGTCGGCAATTTGTCTTAGCTCTATCGCGTTTTCTTTGCTCATTGCCGGAATATCGGTTATGGCCTTTAAATGATTCTGAACTATAATTCTCTTTTTATCGTATCTGGTTTTTAATAAATCCCACGCGACGGGGTAATTATCATCGGAAATTTCGAAAGACGCTATCACGTGATGCGCGTCGCCGGTGATTGCGGCCTTTAAATATTGCAGTTTATTTACGCTGCTAATCGAAGTGTTTGAATGAATCGCGTTATGAAATGCGTCGCGGAATGGAAACCACTCATCGTAAGCTCCTGAGAATTTAGGTAGGTCGAGCTTAGGAAGGCGAACATTGAGGAGAGATGCCGGCGTATCGGATGCGGTTGAGAGCGTTGGCGAGGCCGTAACGAGATTGCGCGACGCTGACGGAGGCGTTAATAATTCGCGAATTTTGGCGGCTAGCGCGTAGAAGGCATCCTCGAATTGGATTCTGTCGTTGAGCTCGCTTTCCTCAAGAATTTCTAGCTGCATTTGTACTTTGCTATACTCATTCCAATATTGATCTAATTTTATTCTTCGTTCCTCAAGTTGAGATATTACTGCCGGCGAAATTGACGTAATAGAATCCGCGTATGTTTTAATACGTGTGCATGCCCCTTTAATCAAAGATCGACGCCTCTTAAGGAGGCTCGCGTCCGGTGGGGGGGTCATATTGAAATGAGTTAATTAATATCGAAAGTATAAGGCACGTCGGCTTTCTGGTTGGCAGAGAAATTGAAAGAGTTTTCCTTACTTGTACACGCTCGACAGCTAATGCCGGCTGCGCTTACGGAAATCGCCACGTGCCGAAGGCGTGGATGCAAATGGCGGCCGTGTGGATAGAATCGCTGCGCTGTCCTTTGTGCAGGAAACGAAAGTGCGTCGGTACAGCTTCCGGGTGAATGCAGATGCCCTCCAGGCGGACTGGGATGGCTTCCAGGCTTGCTGTCCTTGTCGCTGCCTCGTGAAATGACCTTGTATACAGCTGTATACGCTTGATGTTGGTGATGCGCAGGCTCACCAGCCGGTCTGTGGCGGTGGCGAGGCGAATGCAAATGGCGGCTATAGCGTGCCTGCCGGTTCGAGAAGGTTCGTCGCGCTGAATGTTCGCTGCTGCGTGGATGTGCGGCAGCGTATGGCGATTGCGAACCTTCTTCTCGTTAGCTTAATTGGATTCCGGGCGTATGACTTAACCGGATCCGGTCGAGAGATTGCGTTTAATATGCTGAGAGGAGAGACAATGAGATGCGTCTCTCAAGCGTGCCCACGATGTGTCTGCCGGCTGCAACAGTACGGGCAGCGTGCTTCCTTGGCTCAGAGACAGCGGTGCTGAAGATCGTGAGGATCTGGCGGACGAGTTTTAGCTGCTGCTCGTGTCCGAGATCCGGCTCGAAGGACCAAAACTTTGTTAACGATAGCTGCTTGCAATCGTTTGCGATCTCACTGAAATGGAGATCTCCGCGGGTGCCGCGATGGCACATTTCTCATCGGGCGGAAGCGGTCAAGGCACTGCACCTTTTATTTTAATTCCGGGAATAATCAAGACACCACTGGCTCAAAAAGAATCAACACTTTATTATTCTTTACACGCGCGCTTTCACGCAACGTTAAGGGCACGGAGACTTCTCGAGCTCTGCCCGGCCCATGCGCTCGCGCTAGGCGGGGGGGATCGACGAGCCACGAAAAGGGCCGAATATCGGGAAGCGAGCGCGACAGGAAGAGGGGGGGTACCGTATAGCGCCGGGCGTAGGGCTTATTCGCAACAACTCTAGGCACGAGTAGTTTCTTAGGGAATACGTAACAGGGTCCTTATCTTTGCTGACATAAACAAACAAATACACACACACACACACACAGAGAAAAAGAGAAAGAGAGAGAGAGAGAGAGAGAGAGAGAGAGAGAGAGAGAGAGAGAGAGAGAGGGGGGGGCGAAAAGAAGGAGAGAGGAAGAGGGAGAGAGAGAAAGAGAGAAAGGGAGAGGGGAGACAGAGAGAAAGAGAGAGAGAGAGAGAGAGAGAGAGAGAGAGAGAGAGAGAAAGAGAGAGAGAGAGAGAAATTGATTGATACATTTATTATGCCCAAGCATAGGCTAAAGGGCAAAGTATGATAATAAAGGTTTGGAAACATCATAACATAAAAAAGCGAACTGAAACGCAAGAAAATGTGACGCAAAATGAGACTTACAATGACAATGTATCGTTATATAACTTAATTTAATTTTTAATATTACACAAATGAAAACTATCTCAATAGAAATATTTAAATAATCATAACACTGCATTAAAAAATCATGGACATCTTGGCGATCTCGCGTTGTTTTCGTCTCGGAAAGCCCTTTCAAATAAGCCCTTACTCAACCCCACATGCCATTTAAGATGTTTTTGCTCCCCCTGCCGCCGTCCCGCGGGAGTGTAGAAATAGGTGTTTTTCTGATTAAATAATAGACTTTGTTATTCGATTGTATCCATATAAATTTTAATTCTATATTTCAAACCATTCAAAAATTATTTAGGTGGCCGGGAATTTTTTGTAAGCACTGTATATAGATTTTGAAAATACCCTGTATATATTAAAGACAAACCTCTAATTTTAATCCGGAAGTAATTTAAAACAAAATGAGACTATTTGCATGCGGATCGGACGACAATTATTGCGGACATACAGATATACAGATAACCGTACTTATATATATAGACTTTTAAAAAACCCTGTATATGTAAATAACATTTTACATTGATTATTTATTCATTTCCATATACAGGTTGTTTTATAAATGTTGGACGCAACTTTAAGAAATGTTAGTCCTTAAATGAAACACCCTGTATATGTTAAAAATCCAATCCCAAGGCAACCATTCTCGAATAATTTTGAATTAAATGAGACCATTTGCTAGTGGTTGGTGCCACAAATGACGAAGTAGTTCGCGATCATACAGACAAACGCTTATCCGTTACAAATCAATATAAAGATATTTCTTTAAAAACCCTGTATACCGAAAAACCAAACTCATAGTAGCAATTCTCGTAAAATTTGGAATTAAATGAGACCTTTTGCATTAGAATCGGGCCACAAATGACGAAGGAGTTTGCGAACATCCGGACATACAGACTCCCGGTACTTATATATGTAGATATTCATTTTTGTTCTGTGTTGTATTTTAATAAATAAGAATAATTATTATCAATAAAATATTTTCACTCTTAAAAAAATATTATTGATTTTATTGATGACAGTTTTCCGCGACGCTGATTGATTTTCTCGAATAAAAGCAGACAATATTATTTTTACATTCTCGATATTTCGAGGAAAAATTTTAGCCTCATCCGATTCAATCTGATGCAATCTGATGTGTCGACAGTTTAATTTTTTACTTTAAGTGTTCAAATGTCATCTATTAATAGTCATAACTTTCGAAGAAGCAAATAAAAGCAGATAATATTTTTTTTTACATTCTGGACATTTTGAGGAAAAATTTTAGCCCTATCCTATAGATGCAGTCTGATGTGTTTAATTTTTTATTTTATTTTAAGTGTTCAAATTAATATGTTTAATTGCAAAGTATATTAAATAAGAATAATTATTTCGAATACGATAATTAACATATAAGAAAGAAATATCGAGCAAAATATTAAAATAAAATAATAATAATAA
Source organism: Monomorium pharaonis (assembly GCF_013373865.1). NCBI lineage: Eukaryota > Metazoa > Arthropoda > Insecta > Hymenoptera > Formicidae > Monomorium > Monomorium pharaonis. The sequence continues at coordinate 12,730,471 of NC_050470.1, forward strand.
AAAAATAATAATAAAAATAATAAAATAATAGTTAAAAAATAAAAAAGTTGTTTAATAAAGCAAAAAGTTCTTATAATAAAAATTCTTTTTTTTAATAGCCTTTAATAAAAAAAAACAAAAAAAATTAAAAAATATCAGTTTAATTATAATTACTTTATAATTATTTAATAATTACTTTATAATTAATTTTTACTGAATTTTATGGCAATTTTATGTACAGATTTAAAATCCTCGACCCGAAAAATGCATGGAAACTAAGTTTCAAACGATTTCCTTCACAATTGAGCGAGTTATCAATTTTTTCCGGATTTCACCTACTTTGACGCGTAGGGGGCGCGCGGGCGTCCCGGCAGTAATGCTTGAAGTGATCCCCGGGGCGTCCTCCATATCATGCAGCGCAGACTACCCAAGGGGGCCGATAAGAGTCCGGCACACCCGGACTTTCCCAGAAGACGGGGAAAATCCATGAAGGGTTTCCCCTCGTTAAAATAAAAGGAGGGGACAACGGCACGTTGGGCCTACAGTACTCCCCCCCCCCCCCCGAGCGTAAACGATAAAGAAAAATAAAAATATTGCATTCGCCGTGCTTAATGCTAACTTAACGCTGCGATAGTCTTGATATAGAAAATTTCTTTGGTTAACAATATGGTACGTTGTACTTTAAAATTAAAATCGCACACGCTTCTTACTACTAGGATATGTCTTAAGCTTGGATGAAAGAGATTTTTGAGCGGTTGACGGAACGATTTCAGTTTGCGAGTGAGGTGGTTGCTGCTCGGAAGTTTCGGCTACCGAAATGTTAGTGTTTTCGGGTACAAAATAAGCGGGCTTGAATCTTTCAACTGGGACATTAATTATTTTACCTTTAACATCGAGTGCGAAAACTTTATCTAAAATTCATTGCACAACTTTGTAAGGACATGAATAAGATCGCTCTAAAGGTCGCTTAACTGCGTCGTTCCTTAGAAATACGTGAGTACAAGTAGTTAAATCTTTATAATAAAAAACACGTTTCTTATACTTATGCATAACAGGTACAGGTTTGCATTCTCGCATAAATGCGCGAAAATCTTCGAAACTTTATGGATCTGTCGTGAAATCGCCGTTCGTTACGAATTCGTCGGGGATTCTAAGTGTAGTTCCATATAAAAATTCGGCCGGGGAAGCACCAGTGTCGATTTGAACTTGAGTGCGTAATCCTAATAATACTGTGGGCAGGACGTTGGCCCAGTTTGCTGTATTATGGCACATTAATGCTGCTTTCAAAGTGCGGTGCCACCGTTCGATCATGCCGTTCGCTGCGGGGTGGTACGCAGTAGTATTCTTTTACACCCGGTCAGCTGTAGGAAGACGGTAAAAATTTGATCCTCAAATTGCGCGCCTTGATCGGTAGTTAAGAGTTTGGGGACGCCATAACGGGCGATCCAGTGATCGTAAAACGCGCGAGCTACCGTGTTGGCTGTCGTATCCAAAATCTATTGCTGGTGTATTGCTTCCGGCCAACGCAGAAAATCACCATTGTAAGGCAATACTTAAATTCGTTACTAAAAACAAGAGGATCAATTAGATCTATGTATACGTGGTCGAAACGACCGTCTGGGATTGTAAAATCTGAAGATAAAAGTTTGACGTGTCTTGTGACCTTAGATTTCTGGCAATCGATGCAATTTTTAGCCCACTTCGCGATGCATGTACGTATCTCTGTCTGATCGTTCGATCTGTTACTTGGCGCTAGGATGAGCGGGCGAGTGAAACAAATCGAAAACTCTGTGGCGTAATGACAACGGTATGTAACTCCTGAATGATTCGCCGGACAAATCGCAGAATATCTTTGAGTGTTCCGAATTGAAGATAAGCTTCTTAAGCTTTAATGAAGACGTGGAAGAGTTCAATAGTTGTGGAAGTTGCGGATCGTCTTTTTGAAGTTTAGTTAAATCGAGTAGTTTGATATCGCAAGGCAAACGGAGTGATTCTATGCGCGATAGGCTGTCCGCGACGGTATCATCTTGTCCTGCAATATGAATGATTCGCGTAGTGCAGTGCTCGGAATTAGTTGCACATTTCGGCTCGATTCCTGAGGCACCGCCTGCTATGCCCCCATTACCGCTCTGGGCCGAGCCGCCAATCGCGCGCGTGACTTTATGTCTCAAGAGCGTCCTACAATAGATATGCCTGGATTTGTGATTAAAAATTTTCTTGCGCTGTAAATAATTTTTATTTTTACAGACAAAGTTATTAATATTATTTTTACGTTGTTATATGCGAGCGTCTTGAGGTAAGATAGGCGCGCGTGATTTGCAAAAAACGGCGTGCGGGACGGAAGAATCGGAGCAAGCGACGGACGCACGCTTCGCTCTCTCTCGTTTCAACCGTTGTACAGAAAGCATTGAATTATACACTGTTTGTATTACGCGCTATTAAGATTAAAGATCGATAAGTAAGATTTTGAATTCTCTCTCCTATCCTTGTCTGCCCTTGTCACCGCATGGACATCGGCGAGGGCCATTAGAACTTAAGGGACACGACAAATTGGCGACGAGGATGGGATCACGGATCGTACTTGAGAAGAATACTGAGAGAGCGTCCGAGATAGATCGGGTCTTAGTTTCTTGGAGCAAGTGAATACCATATCCAGAGATTACGAGAAGGGATGAAAATTACGGGTACAATAACGGAGGCCGTAGTTCACAGAAATTTTGCAATAAAAACTTTTGATTCTAATATTACAAATTAGAGAAGATGGCTCAGACGATTCGAAGGTGCCGTAACGGTTTTCAAAGTCCCAGAAGGACAGAGGTCGCGTATTTACTACACTTCATTGGAGCAGCGTGTTTTGATTTCATCTGCGATAAATTAGCGCCCGTGGATCCGTATTCAAAGTCATATGCTTTTCTAACGGGGACGTTAGCGGAATTTTATGCGCCCGCACCCCTCGAAATTGCAGAAAACTACCGTTTTCATTAGAGAAAACAGGGCGAAGAAGAATTCGTGCAGCAATTTGTGGCTGCGTTACATAAATTAAGTATTAATTGCAATTTCAGTACATATCTACAGAAGGCTTTGAGAGATCAATTGGTTTTCGGGCTATCAAGCAAACGGGCTCAATCTGCTTGAGACTGCTTAAGACTAAGAATTTGACGTTCAAAAAGGCGGTGGAAATGGCAACGACGGAATTATCTGAGACAGACGTGGATTAGATCCAAGCGGGTCCCGCAAACGTCGCATCTTTAAACCAAAAGGCCGTAGTGTTACACAAGAAAAACGAACGGTCGTTACCAAGGAAGAAGATTCAAGCAAGGACAAACGCGTTTACAAATAAAACTCGTGCCGGAGCTAACACAGCAGCCATGAGCGGATCTGACTCAAGTATTGTTTGTTTCAGATGTGGTGGTAAACACCTAGCGACGCGATGCACGTTAGATAGAAATATCGAATGTAAAAACTGCGGAATTAAAGGCCATTTGCAGAAGGTGTGCAAAAGAAAAAGTAAGGCGGCAGCAAATGAGCTGGGCGAGATTTTGTCGGCGCAGACGGAACATAGGGAGTTTTGCGAGAAATATTACAGCACAGTATTTTTACAAGGGAAACAGGTACGTTTTGAAATAGACAGCGGAGCGGCGGTTACGATTGTAAGTAAGCCGTTTGCAAAATTACACTATTCCGGTCTGCGTATCGAGAAATCAAACCTACAGCTAATCACTTTTTGTAAACCTACAATTCCGGTGATCGGTTTCGTGAAAGTTCAAGTCCGTTTCGGTGAGACTACCTAAACATTAAATATGTATATTACGGTTTCAGATAGAGAACTCTTGATGGGTCGCGAATGGATTACACAACTAAGAATTCAATTATTAGATACGCTAAATACGTTAAATACAAGTATTCCAAAAGAAATTGATGCGATTATACAAAAATACGAGCAAGGTTTAGATACAAATTCTACTAGGATCAAAAGAATTCAAGCACGCTTAACAATTAAGGACAATACACGTCCAGTTTTTTTACGAGCCAGGAAAGTACCATTTAAATTAATACCGTTAGTTGAAAAAGAAATTGAAAAATTATCGGATACCGGAATTTTAGACAAAGTAAATACATCGGCGTGGGCCACTCCAATGGTACCCGTATTAAAAAAAGACGGAACGGTCCGTTTATGCGGCAATTTCAGCGTCACTTTAAATAAGCATCTTTTATTTTATGCTGTGGCAAGAGGCAATAAATTTTCAAAAATCGATTTAAAACATTTACAGATGGAGGTTCATCCGGATGACCAGGAGATGCTTACTCTTAATACGCATCGATTATATAAATGTACGCGTTTGATGTACGATATTGTGTCAGCCTCCGCGATTTGGCAAAAAGAGATCGAGAATATTTTAAAAAATATTCCCAGAGTGGCGGTGTTTTTAGACGACATAAAAATTACTAGGTCTAATGACCAAATACATTTACAACGACTTAAACAAGTATTAAATAGATTAAGCGAGTACAATATACAAATTAACAAGAACAAATGCGAATTTTTCAAAGACGGGATATATTATTGTGGTCATTACATTGATAAAAACGGTATTTATAAAGAAAGGGCGAAAATGAAGGCAATCAAAAATATGCCTCGGCCCACGAATATAACTGAATTACGCGCGTTTCTAGGCATGATCAATTATTACGAGAAATTTATACAAAATGCAAGCACGCTACTTAATCCACTGTACAAAATTTTACGCTACGCGAGAGCGCGGAACGCGACAGGAAAACAAATGTTAACACAGCGGATAATATTAACAAAAATAAAGTTTATTTAAAAAGAAGTAAATGAATGTACGAACGGAAAATAAAAGTTAATAAACCACAACGTGAAGGATAATAAGAGTGAGTCCCAGATGTGCACAGTAATAAACGGATACAGCAGGCTGAGTGAAACGGACACAGTAACAAACGGACACAGACTAAATGGACACAGTAATAAACGGACTCAGTAACAAACGGAGACAGTAACAAACGGACACAGTAACAAACGGACACAGTAATAAACGGACACAGTAACAAACGGACATAGTGCGAAACGGACATAGTAACAAACGGACACAGTAATAAACGGACACAGTAACAAACGGACATAGTAACAAACGGACAGAGTAATAAACGGACACAGTAATAAACGGACACAGTAACAAACGGACACAGACCAAATGCGCACACTGCACATGCGCACGGACCAAATGCAATTCATGTACATTCCGACAATAATCCCAACGAGTCCGACAATACACCCAAAATCGCGACGCCCTGCGGCTTACGCAACACTAACACAAAATTATATCGCAGAACAAGAATGGGGTAGTTCGCCCGCCAGTGGCTTTACAAACACGAATAAACGGGCCACCTTACTGATACTTCTCCTGGCTCGTCGTCACTCCTCCTTCACTGGCTGCGGTACTCCGGGCACGCAATCCTTCTTGCACGGGCTCGCAGGCTGACACCGATTATCGCCCTTTTGTTTGTCGAGTACCAGACTCGTGTTACTCGCTTGCTAGTACGCATGCAAAAGCACGGGGGATCGTGGTCGATCCGCGATCGATGTCGCGAACCTCCACTAAGGGCTGCGCGCTAGTCCTTGCGCATCACGTTGCCCCAATCACTGCAGGGCGAGCAGTCCTGCGCCCGCAGGACCGTGAGCGCTCTCATTCTTCCGGGTGTCCTATGGGCTCCCCGCAAAGATAGAATTTTTCCGCCGGCAATCTCCGGCGCCTCTCGGCGATCCCTGCCGTCGTCCTCCTCTTGTGGGAGGGTCCCGTATCCCGCGGGGGCAATCTCGCCTCCACGCCGTCTCCAGGGGGCTCGCCGTTCCGTTATCAGTCGGGGCGCCAATTTTCTATACGACGGTCCCAGCTTTCCCGGTGCTCGGTGCGTTCGTTCGCGCCCCGCCGCTTGCCTCGCCTCTCCGGCGGTCCCCCGCTGTCGGCCATTGCCAGGCGGTTCCGCGAAATCCTGCTGGTGCGCCCCTTCTTTTGCACTCGCCGCTTCCTCTCTACCAAACTCCTTATTGCTCGCGCGGTGAGGCGTTCGCCGTATTACCGAAAAGAATTTAACATGTTTAGCCTATTTATTCCATATTCATCGCGATTCCCCCGGGAGATTTCCCGATTCGCTCTCGCTTCTCCGTCCGGCGCAAACTTGCAGCCTGTGGCGGGGGAGGAACGCTGCTTGTCGTGACAGCGAAACTGCCACGTCATATAATGACAATAATATAATATAATTTAATAATTGCAATTTTGTCAACAGCTTTCCACATCACCCAGGAGGTACTATTGTTGACGCGTTTTTTTAATAGTGATTTTCCCCTATAGGCCTATTCCACAAACGATATATAGATAATAAAAACGATAATAAAATATGTGACTTGGCAGGAAAGTTGAACTCGAAACGTATTAATTTTCATTTGATCTTCTGGGTCGTTTGCACGATTCTACAAGGGATGGTATATCTACTGATAATTTAGAAGAATTAGTTCGCATCAACGAGGACAATGATGCATCGCTTAAAGAGGAACGTTTTCCTGTTTTTATATTTTTCATTTTGGAAAATGAGCATAAATATGTGGACCCAAACATGGAGAAAATTCAAAGACCAAAGTTTTGAAGACGTGGATAACACGATGCATCTAAAATTTTGAAAAACTCAACTCCTTTTTCTAACCGTGCTTTCAAAGAAAGATCATGTTGCAAATCACAAAGTTTTGCTTGAAATTCTAGGCTTTGTTTCTCGATTTGCATAGTGAAAAAATTCTTAAAAAGAATTAAATCATTTCTTAGCGTTTCGAAGTCATTGAAACACATATTAAATTGATTTATTAGAGAATTATCAGTTATATTTATATACTTTTTAAAATTACATTCTGTGCCGTATTCTTCGAAGAGAATCTGGCAAGACGGAAAAAAATGATGAATATTGCTTTCTACTTGACTTTTGAATAATTATAACTTTTTGCAAAAAGATCGACATGACTAACTAATTGAGAAATCACTTGATTGATCTTTTGCAGCTTTAAATTCAGAATATTTAAATGATTTGTCGTGTCAATTATAAGAGCAAGCTTGCAAAGCGAGTTTATCTTAAAAAAAAGACTTAAATTCTTCATATTTTACAGCAAAATTTTCTTGCAAGAAAAAGAAGATTTCTTTTTTTATTGCAAAGAAGTTTTCTAAACATTTTCCTGCTCTGAGTTACCGAACTTCACAATATAGAAGCACATCTGTGTACGTTGCGTTATGTTCCTGGAAAAATTGCTAAAACTTTCTATAACTAATCGCGGTCAATTTGCGGTCGTAAGCGCTGTATTTTTTCTAAGCAGGAGTAAATTTGCGCGAGAAAAATGCTAGAAGCTTCCATTGTTTTGAAAGCTCTGCTCAAGAACCGCGCCCATGGCAAAGTTTGACTAAACGTGTCTTAGCATCCGGAGACGGATGTGCCAGTAATGTGGCGTTAGCGAGACTAGCTTTAGAGTTTTCAAACGCGGCTTCGTTTTCGGTGGTTCACTCAATTACGCGTTTATCGTTTTTACGCAAATCCTTGAGGAACGGGGCCTGAATGTTAACTGCGTCACGTAAATATCCGCGGTAAAAAGTTACCATATCGAGAAATTGCCGTAGTTTTTTGACTGTCTTAGGCTTTGGGAAGTCTTTAATTGCTTTGACCTTCTCGGGATTTGGAGTGCACCCGTTACTGTTAATGCAATGTTCCAAAAACGTTAACTCAGGCACACCGATGACACATTTAGCGGTATTTAGCGATAAACCAAATTTTTTAAGTCTATTGAGAACTATACGTAAATGACGTTTGTGTTCGTCGACTGAAGAAGATGCGATTACAATATCGTATATATACGAGAAAACGAAATCTAAGTCTCTTAAATCTTGATGCAAGTAACGTTGAAATGTTTGAACTGCATTACGAAGTCCGTAAGTGATGACTGTAAACTAGAATAACTATCGAAAGGTGTAGTTACAGTGGTTTTAGGTATGTCTTCTTCAGCGGTGGGAATTTGGTTATAAGCTTTGTACGAGTCTAATAACAAAAAAATGCTTTTGCCATGTAAATTGGCAGTAAAGTCTTGTCGATGCAGTACCGGGTACTTATCGGGAACGGTAACTGCATTGAGGCGACGGTAATCACCACAGATCCTCCATTCACCCGTTTTTTTACAAACCATGTAAATGAGGCTGGCCCACGGGCTACTGGATGGCCTGCAAAGGCCGAGTTCCATACATTTCAATTCTGCTTTCGCGACACTTAACTTATCCGGAGGAAGCCTGCGCGAGCGTTCGTTAACTGGGGGACCGATTGTCAATAAATGATGATTTACTGTTTGCAGAGCAAATGATGGGTCTTGCGCGATACCCGACACGGTGGTGAATTCGGCAAAGATATGAGCAAAATCCAAAGAGCAATTGATGAATGAGATTTTCGGTGCGGATACTGAGGTCCTTAAGCCTTTAGTTTTGAACGACGTGACTTGGTCAACTAGCGCTCAGAGTGGCACCCGTTTGGCCACGTCAATATTGGCCACGGTCCCGATTGGCCACGTCAATATTGACCACGTCAATATTGACCACGTCAATATTGGCCACGTCATTATTGACCACAATCCCGATTGACCACGGGGTGGATTGGCCACGTCATTATTGGCCACGCCATTATTGGCTACGCGTCATTATTGACCACGTCAATATTGGCCACGCGTGATATTGCTCACGTCAATAATGGCCACGCATCATTATTGCCCACGTCATTATTGCCCACGTCATTATTGCCCACGCGTCATTATTGCCCACGTTATTATTGCCCACGCGTCATTATTGGCCACGTCATTATTGGCCACGCGTCATTATTGGCCACGTCATTATTGGCCACGTTAATATTGGCCACGCGTAATATTGCTCACGTCAATAATGGCCACGCGTCAATATTGACTACGTCATTATTGCCCACGCGTCATTATTGCCCACGTCACTATTGACCACGCGTCATTATTGCCCACGCGTCATTATTGCCCACGTCAATATTAATCAATTTTTTTGCTTAGCGTGGAAAGTTGCAAACCCATGTGGTGCAGAGAAATGCTTTGCACACACACACACACACACACACACACACACGGCGGGGGTGCAAGGGGGGCCTTCGGCGTCCAAGTCGCAAACTACCCCGTCCAAGTCGCAAACCCATATACAGTAATGACGTGGGCAATAGTGACGCGTGGTCAATAATGACGTGGGCAATAATGACGCGTGGGCAATAATGACGTGGTCAATATTGACGCGTGGCCAATATTGACGTGGCCATTATTGACGTGGGCAATATTGACGTGGTCAATAATGACGCGTGGCCAATAATGACGCGTGGCCAATAATGACGTGGCCAATAATGACGCGTGGCCAATAATGACGCGTGGGCAATAATGACGTGGGCAATAATGACGCGTGGGCAATAATGACGTGGGCAATAATGACGCGTGGGCAATAATGACGCGTGGCCAATATTGACGTGGCCATTATTGACGTGGGCAATATCACGCGTGGCCAATATTGACGTGGCCAATATTGACGTGGTCAATAATGACGCGTGGCCTATAATGACGTGGCCAATAATGACGTAGCCAATCCACCCCGTGGTCAATCGGGATCGTGGTCAATAATGACGTGGCCAATATTGACGTGGTCAATATTGACGTGGCCAATATTGACGTGGCCAATCGGGACCGTGGCCAATATTGACGTGGGCAAACGGGACGCTCCCAGCGCTCATGTACATTTACTGACAAGCGGTAATGCGATAAAATATCCGCGCCTAAAATAGCGAACGGAATATCAGTCACACAGAAGTTTTACGTTATAGGTCTACGTAACCCAAGATCAAGTTTTGAGCGCATTCCACCATAAGTGTTGCGGTGATATTCGCCGAATATAACTTTAAGTTAGTTGGCGCTTTCCTATCGGTAGAGGAAACTGGAATAATCGACACGTCCGCGTGTCAACCAGAAATTTTAGGGCCGACTTTCGATTGTAGATGTAAAAGCGTTTCTGCGTTCCGTCGCCTACACCGACCGGCTTTAATCGGGAAGGCTTTCCTAGTTTTTTTTAGAGAGCTTTATAATCCAGCTGCACGGTTTTTGGCATTTACGCGCCTTGGAACCGAATTTACTATGGTAGAAACATTCTTTGTTTTCATCGTCGCGTGATTTGCTGCGGTTTCGTAAAAGACGCGACGAACGGCTTTTGGAACAGGAGTGCACACTATGTTTACTTAAATTTAGTTTAACCAAGATTTTTTATGCCAGTTTGTCGATCGTTTTATCGTCGAAGAAGTCTGCTTCATTACTTTTCCACGGATTAAAAACTGCCGAGACCTCATTGAATTGAGAGCTTGATATACGGCAGCAATGCATTATTCAAAGACATATAGTCGGTAATTTTGTCTGTTATGGCCGCGAATCTGACAAGGTCCGGCTCATCAATAGTTGCTAGGATTACGCGATAATTCTTCGGGAGTTGTTCTACAAACAACGTTTTTAAAATGCTGTCGGTGCATTGCCCCCCGGCCAAATTCTTAAGCTCTTGCAAAAAGTGAGACGGTTTTTTATTGCCGAGAACCTGGGGGTCAATTCAGTATTTTTGAAGAAGTGAAAGTGTGAAAAGTGAACAACAGTGATTGGTGTATATTGTTAATCCTAAAAGTATACATCAATCAATGGAGACAGTGCTACTCATTTTTCACATTTTCACTTTTTTCAGAAATACAGAATCGACCCTCTGGCTTTTCAATAATTGACGCAATCGGGCGTCTTGCGATATCTCGAATAAATTCAATAAATGCTTTTTAAGTGCGTCGTACTTCCCTTCGGTGGGAGGGTCGCGCATAATATCCTTAATGTGCGTGAGAATCGAGGCGTCTACATTTGCTATTACCGAATGGAATTTCATGGTGTCGTCGGAAATTCTAACCACGCTGAAAAAGGCTGCGACTGAAATAAACCACGTTTTTGGATCGCTTGATCAGAACGGGGAAATTTTAGGTACCCTATAAGAATTAACTTGTCTTGATTCTTCCGCCATCGTGATGAAAATCGCGAAGTCGGTAATGACACCACGCAATTGAAACGCTATGAGGAAAGAAGCGCGAGGTAAGGCCGCGCACGCGCTGAGAAGGACCGCGCTTGCGTTACGAATCCGATTGTACAAAAATTTAATCGTGCTATGAAGACGATACAAGCGAAAAAAATGATTTCGGCGCAATACAAAAAAAGTTTTATCTCACGACAACCAAACGCACATATGGGTTTGTGACTTTCCACGTAAAACAAGATACTCATTAAAATACGTATGTAGATATTTATTAAATATCTACAGTAAGAAATAGTACATCGAAACAATATCGATTTGACATCGAAATCATCATTTCAATGTCAAATTGATGTCGAATTTATTATCGTTTCTCGCTGGGCCCAGCGAGAAATGGTACATCGAATCGACATCGATTTGACGTCGAAATCATCATTTCGATGTTGATTCGACGTCGAATTGGTGTCGAATTCATTATCGTTTCTCGCTAGGTTTCTCTACTGATATTTACGCATTTTTTGCATGGCTTGTGCTAGACAGAACATGCGCTTGTGACTAAGAAACATGAGGATATGACCGCTGCGCATACTCGAGTAATACATATGTGGCCATTTTGAACGTGGCCGTTCCGAAGGTGACCGTTTTGAACGTAGCCGTTTCAAACGAGGCCATTACAAACGTAGTTGTTTCGAACGTGGCCATTCCGAACGTGGCCATTTCGAACGTGGTCATTTCGGACGTGGCCGTTTCGAACGTGGGCAAATTGAATTCGTGCAATATTTCCCGTGGCCATTTCAAATGTGGGCAAATTATATCCACTCTCTTCGTGGAGGTGAAAGATCCGTTCGATCAATGACAGCATGCGAGGGTGAACTCATCTACCGATGACAGCGTGCGGAGATGAGCTTGTCCAATGGCGGCGTATTTCGATGAACTCATCTCAGGCAAAACACGTGTCGCCTGGCAAAACGTGCGGCGCGACGTGCGGATGACTGCTGATGTTGGACTGCGGGCTTGTCTACTGACAGTGCACACGCAAATGCATGTCTGCGATGTTGCTGTTGGCGTGGGTGCCGGGGTTCGTTGTTGGACCGTTATCCAGGGTCCCACGGCGGCGGGTATCTCAGTGGCGCGGGCGATAATAATGATGCCGACGATGACGACCGGTCGGGGCTGCTGCTGCGATGTCAATTGCGCCGTTTTGCTGCTGTTGCTACAGCGCTTGCTAACGGTGTCTTGCCGCTGCTGCAACGTTTCTTATCACGTCGGGGTCACCAGTATTTGTAGGGATGAGAGTAATACTGGTAGCGCAGAAAATTGCAATCGCGTCGTCCGCGGCTTCCTATTGAACCGGCAGGAAGCTCCCTACAACTTCCGCCTTTAAATACAATGAGATCTATCGCCGAATGAATCAGTCACTTCTGTATTACGTTTAATTCACTAGACACTGAGATACAAAATATGAAAATAAACACTGGGTGCTCACAGTCGAGGTGTTCTTTTTTTTCCGAGCACTCTATTGAAAATGTATCTTTTGTTACTGCCGTGTGGGCGCCGCCGTCGTCTCCGCCCAGGCATAGAGCCTAAAAAATACTAGATGGAAAAAACTAGGGGGACAACGGCACGTTGGGCCTACAGACGCTGTGAGCGTGCTTTATCTAGTGATCCTCAAGGAAGTGATCGGACAACGCGGGTATCGTTTTGGGTGGCACTTATTTGGACACAGTTCAAATGGACACGGTGCATTTGAACACTGTGAATTTGGACACAAAAGAAATTTTATTAAAAATGTACACCAGTTATATGCACACGTAAAATTTGACCGGATATTTGCACACAAAAAATGCCCACCGTTCACTTGGACACGTAAAAGTTGCACACCATTCATTTGCACACCGCTCACTTGCACACCACTCATTTGCACACGAAAAAATGCGCACCGATCATTTGCATATGGAAAGATGCACACTGATTGTTTACACACGGAAAGATGCGCACTGATCATTTGCACACGGAAAGATGCACACCGTTCATTTGAACACGGTGCTTTTGGACACCGTTTATTTGCACACCGTTCAATTGCACATAGTTCATTACACACCGTTCAATTGCACACCGTTCAATTGCACATTGTTCAATTGCACACCATTTAAGTCGCAAACCCATGTAGTGCAGTGAATGCTTTACATACACAAACACACACACGGGGGGTGCGAGGGGGGCCTTCAGCCCCCCTCCCGCACCCACCCCGTCCAAGTCGCTAACCCATGTACACATTGCAAACACAGCCATAATGTATGAATATTTAATATGCGGCTGATTGAACGGTGTGCAACTGAACAATGTGCAACTGAACGGTGTGCAAATAAACAATGTGCAACTGAACGGTGTGCAAATGAACGGTGTGCAAATGAACGGTGTGCAAATGATTGGTGTACATCTTTCAGTGTGCAAATGATCAGTGTACATTTTTCAGTGTGCTTATGGTCAGTGTGTATCTTTCTGTGTGCAAATAATCAGTGCGCATCTTTCTGTGTGCAAATGATCAGTGCGCATTTTTCCGTGTGCTAATGATCGATGTGCACCTTTCACGTGCAAATGATTAGTGCACATTTCTTGGTGTGCAAATGAGTAGTGGACAAGTGAACGATGTGCAAGTGAATGATGCGCAAGTGAGCGGTGTGCAAATAAATGGTGTGCAACTTTTACATGTCTAAGTGAACGGTGGGCATTTTTTCGTGTGCACATATCTGGTGGCCAAATTTTACGTGTGCATGTAACTGGTGTAAATTTTTAATAAAACTGCTTTTTTCCAAATGCATTTTGTGCAAATGCACCGTGGTCATTTGAATCGTGTACAAGTGCACCGCTCCCATCGTTTTTTATTGGTCGGCGGCCATTTTGATCAAAACCGGAAATAGAGAAAAAGTGAACAAGTAAAAGAAATAGGAAAAATGCCAGAAATGTGTTTGGTTTTGATTAGACAGGTTAGAGTAGTTAGACTCGATTGAGTGTGGACCAGTGTGGACATGTTTGCCGTACAGAAAAGGAAATATGCCGGGCTGAAATGCAGATTATTGTAAGAACTCATCAAGTAAAGGCTACCAAATGTGTGATTTCCTAAATTGGAACGTTTGAACTTTGTCGCTGAATACACTACTTCCGCTTTTGACCAAAATGGCGACGCTTAGTTCGATCACTCTCTTAAGGATCACTAGCTCCTTCAACATATTGACATTTAATTAATTTTTATTAGAATATGGTTGTTTTCCATAATAAAAATTATATCGACACTTTTTTAAATGATTCTAGAGCGATTGGATTAAAAAAAAAATTTTGGACATTTTCTGCTAACTGTACGCTTAATTGATTTTAATTGTGATTATTTTATAGTTTTCCAAATTCTAAAAGGTTTTTCCCAAATATTTCTAAATGATTTCTAAACAATTGGATAAGATAACTTTTAATAATTTTTTATTTATTTGCTAAGTATACGTTGGTCATATATGGCTAGTTGCGCTCGGAAGAGGGTGAAAACATTATGGTACTACTTGATCATGATAGAATTAGAAAGGTGAAGTATTCCCGAAGATGCGCAGTCGTTCGGTAATTTAGTGGGAGATCAGTCAATCAGATGTGTGCGAGAATGCAAAACCAATATGATGGAGTAAACAATGTGATGAGGTAACCTAACTTTGGAACCGACAGGAACGTCGTTCCAAGTACGCAATCGATTCACCGTTATCGAAAAGTGACTGCACTGTTACGCGCGAGCGGCAACCGCGAACCATCCGCAAGGCGCCGAAACCACCCACAGATCGTAGATACCGCGAGATCGTGAACAAGAGCGAAACAGACACGAAAGTATGGCAAGGGTACGGACGACTTCGACGTAACCGTAATTACGGTATCCCCACTCCTCACTAGGAGGGCGTGCGCGAGCGTGCGCGATACGCGAAACGGGGAAAGATCGAGGAAAGAGGGATTCGAGGAACACTCGAGAGTCTCTCCCGGATAACCGAATGAACAGGTCGTATACAACCGGGGTCTCCGCGATCGAAGATCGTGTAATTTTACATATCGTCGTGAGAACGCGAGTTTGGCGATACGCGTTAAGCACGTCGCCGATAATTGGATACGCATCAACGAGCATGCCAACGAGCGAGCCGACGGTACAGAAAGGAATTATTTGTGGAAAAGGCGTTACCCGACGCGAACGCGATAACCGTGCGACCGAGTGCGAATCCGGCCACGGATTTAAGTAATTGTGTAAACTATTCTACGTTTTACACTTTTAGGTCCGCCATATTAAATCAGCCATTATAAATTTTTAAAATTTGACAGCAGTTTCATTATTAGCATCCTCGAAAACTCTTAGAAAACAGAATTGAAGTAAATCTATAAACTATTTTACATTTTACACTCTTATATCCGCCATATTGGCTTCGCCATTTTTAATTTTTCAAAAGCGCACATGGCTTTCGATAGCTCTTGCCTGTAACTAAATTTGTGTGCAAGATGGTTCTACGTCGAGTACAATTTTGGAACGGCGTGTAGCCCGCTTGACAAAGAATGTCCGAGAGCGTCCCGTTTGCCCACGTCAATAATAGCCACGTCAATATTGGCCACGCGTTAATATTGACCACGTCATTACCCAGATAGCCAAATAAAGGCAACGTGTTGTTATTTTGCTGTCACTTATTCCCTATTAATTTTATCAAACTAAACCCAAGGTGTTTCCGCAAACTGTCTGTTGTTCTGACATCATATAAAATTCTACATTAGAATTCAATAAACTGACGGCAAATTGTCAACATGCATGCACAATTGCTGTCAATGTGACAAGTTTATTATTCTTCAATGCATGCACTTATAATTTTATAAACTCATGAAGGTTATTTGGTCTCCCGATGTTAACTTCGTTCCACGTTAAATTACAATGACAGCAAATTGTGGGCAAGTTCACAACATACATGCAGTGCATTAATTTGCCCAATATGTTTAATCTCGCTTGGCTATCTGGGTATTGTCCACGCGTCAATATTGGCCACGTTACTACTAGCCACGCGTCAATATTTCCCACGCGTCAATATTGCCCAGGCGTCATTATTGCCCACGCGTCATTATTGGCCACGTCATTACTGTATATGGGTTTGCGACTTGGACGGGTGGGTGCGGGAGGGGGCCGAAGGCCCCCCCCTTGCACCCCCGTGTGTGTGTGTGTGTGCAAAGCATTTCTCTGCACCACATGGGTTTGCGACTTTCCACGCTAAACAAAAAAAATTAATTAATATTGACGTGGGCAATAATGACGTGGGCAATATTGACGCGTAAGCAATAATGACGCGTGGGCAATAATGACGCGTGGGCAATAATGACGCGTGGCCAATAGTACGTATAATACGTATTATTTTTTTATTTATTATTAACGTTATTCTATTAATTACACAGGCACACAAAAAAAAGTGGTTGGTCCGGCGGACTAGACTAGTCAATCCTTATGTATTTCGACCCGCTGCATCCGAATTCAAGGTCAGAATTGCAAAGTTAGCTCGCATTTTTTAACCTCAAAAAAAATTTTTTTTTTATGTTGGTCCGGCAAACCAGACTAGTCAATCCTTATGTATTTTGACCCGAATTCATGATCAGAATTTCCGAATTGACTTATTTTTTCTAACCTAAAAAAATTTTTTTTTTATGTTGATCCGGCGGACTAGAATAGTCTATTTTTATGTATTTTGACCCGCTGAATCCAAATTTAAGGTCAGAATTGCTTAATTGGCCGGATCAAGATTTTAAAAAATTTTTTTTTAGATTAGGAAGAAATGAGCCAGTGCAGCAATTCTGACATTGAATTTGGATTTAGCGGGTCAAAATACATAAAGATAGACTATTCTGGTCTGCCGGACCAACATTAAAAAAAATTTTTTTTTAAGGTTAGGAAAAATGAGTTAATTCGGAAATTCTGATCTTGGATTCGGATTCAGCGGGTCAAAATACATAAGAATTGACTAGTCTGGTTCGCCGGACCAACATTAAAAAAAAAATTTTTCTTGAGGTTAGAAAATGCGAGCTAACTTTGCAATTCTGACCTTAGAATTCGGATTCAGCGGATCGAAATACATAAGGATTGACTAGTCTAGTCCGCCGGATTAACCACTTTTTTGTGTGCTTGTGTTATTGGTATCTTTTTTTAATGTTTGTTATAATATATTATCGTTTTTTTCATTATATTATGCGAGTTTTATTTTTCCTGGCCACTCTGTTTGATCATTTTTATTATAGCTGAAAAGATATATAGACTGATAGTTTTTACAAAATGTGGATTAACCCACTATTGCAGCAAGCCCTTTAATTTAAAAAATCCCACGAGAAATGATCAGACCATAATAGGTCCAAAATTTGGTTTATTTTGGCCTTTCTGAATGTACGAAATTGTGACAAACGTATATCCCATGGACGTCCATTAAAGGACTTTTTATGAATGTACAAAGTTATGGCAAACGTATATCTAATGGACGTCCATCGAATGTCCGACGGGCCTTATTCAAACTCTTAATGGACGTCTGAATGTCCAGAAGTGGATATTCGCTGGTGTTGTGGCCCTTCTTAGATAAAGGGTCACAGGTTATAGGGATCGTCTGCCGATGCTCCTCGGGTCAGGTCTTCGAGAGATTATAGCCAGTTGTAGTATAAAGATATATATGTATATTTCTTTCTTAGTTACACTTGATAACACTTATATATAATAATAAACCGTAACGAGTATTACAGGGTCAGCGACATACGTGCGTCGCTGTATACAGTATCGCAAAAGCCCCCTCGTTGTCTGTCCACCGGTGTATTTATACATCGGTTTTGGGCGTATGACCGCGGAAGGTACTTCCGCGGTCACTGGCCTTTAGACAGTGTATGTGCTTAGCCAGCAATTGCTGACTATGCGGATTCTACCCCAAAATCAGATGATTTTGGGTGTTGAGTCTTAGGCAACCGGGTGTATTTCCCGGTGCGACGCCCGGTATGTAGGCCGGGCGATGTCCGCGCGCGAGGTGTCATCTGACACCTACTATCGCTTGCAATAGGCCGTATGTGAGTGTGATGCACTCACAACACTGGACATACATTGGATGTTCTTGTGCTATCTGGGATATATACATAAAAATTGATATATCTTCTATGTGTTGATACCGAACGTAAAAAAGACATTAATTTATAATGTTTCCATACTTTTCCTAAAGAGGATCTAACCGATCCACTGAGTTTTTTTCTTCAGCTATAACTTTACTAAAAGTATCTTTAAGTGATTTCCATTTTTTCTTTGCGTCTTTAGGACTTATTGAACCTTTACATTTATTTAATTTTTTAATATAATATTAACATTTATTTTATATAGACTTGTGTAACATTCTTACCATCAAGAGCTTTTGAGATTTCTTCCCATAAATCTGCAATTTTTCGTCTGCCACGTACAGCTAAAAGCAGTGTATAATCGTAAATAGGTGGCCTTTTCCTGATTTCTTTGATCAGTAGTTCTTCTAAAGTAATATTATTTATTTTAGAATTAGATGTTGTCTTTAAAAAAATATTTTCCACATTACAAGCTTTATCACTGCGCATAGTCCCACAATTAACATCTTCGTCGTCATTAATTTCTACTTGTTCTCGCTGTTCAGAAAGGTGTAATAATGGTGCCAGCGTATGTACCAAGTAGCGTGTACGTGTACGCTGTCGTATGCATTCATCTAGCTACACGATATACTCTATGTAACATGTCCACATATAATAAACGTGCATCCTATACAGTCCCTGCTCAAGAAAAAAGATAGAACTTGATAGAAAATATTTCTATGATATTGAATCCGAGATTTGGTTGCGGTTTTTCCTATTGCCGATCACATATTCCAGATAGATTGTCAATCAATCTGGGTAATAATAATCCGATATACAGTTTTTCATATATAATATAGTGAACAGTATATGACGTTTTTCATATCAACCTTTATTGTTGAGGCCAAACTCGCCTTTATCGTAAGAGACGGATAGAACTTGATAGGATTTGTATGACATAGTCCCCATAAACTATGATGTAACTTTATGTTAATGAGTACGAAATTTTTTTTATTATAAATCCTGAATGCAATCTGATAAGTTGTGTATGATATAATCGTGATAAACAATCAGATAATTATGATAGAATTATAAAACTGGTCAAACATAATTGAACATGATAGAAATTCTATCATTGCTCGAAAAGCTCTTAATAGAACTGGATACAGCTATATAAGTTATCATTGATTTTAAATAATGTTTTATACAGTTGTATCTTTTTTCTTGAGCAGGGGTACCATCAACAGTTGTGTATTCACCAATTACATGGTGTCAGAAGCTGGATACGGAAAATCGGAAAAGCGTTAACAGATAAATAGCCGGAATGGAGTCGAATAATACCATTAAACCGCCCGAAGCACTAGTAATAAAAAAGGATGGTAGGGCTGAAGCATGGGGGGTATGGATCCAACGCTACGAATGGTATTCAGTGGCTGTACAAATGAAGAAAAAGCCTGCAAATGTTCAAACCGCCTCGTTGATGACTGCAATGGGAGCAGACGCCGCTATTTTTAACAGTTTTAACTTGGCAGCTGCTGAGAGCATAAATGTGGCAAAAATTAAAGCAAAATTTGCAGCTCATTTTGCGCCGACACCGTCACAACCATATATACGTCTTCAATTCAACAATCTAAGAAACAGAAAGCGATCCATTTGATTACGTTTTTAACAAAAGCCCGTACACAAATTAAAGACTGTGGCTATAATCAGTTGACAGATGAATTATTGCGAGATAAGATAATTTTTGGCGTACATAATAAAGTACTACAACAATGATTGTTAGAAGAAGATAAGTTGACATTAGAGCGTGCTATCAAAGTGTGTAAAGCGTGGGAACGAGCGTCAAAGCAAGTTGAACAAGCAACAGCAATGACAAGTCAAGGAAACGAGTCGGTAAACGCAGTAAAAGTGAGCAGAGAAAAAGAACGACAACAAGAATTACAAAAATGTAAACGTTGCGGACAACAACATAGAAAAAAGGATTGTTCAGCATATGATAAAACATGTCATAAGTGTAAGAAAAAAAGGACATTTTGCAAATTTATGCCGATCAAAAGATGGAAAGAAGATCAATGAGGTCCAGACAACAGCAGAAGCACAGGTCAAGCCGGAAGACGAGGTATTATACGGAAATGCATTCAAGACGAACGACAGGGGAAGAAAAGAAGGCAACAGCGAATGGCACGAAGACAATCGCAGGTCATAAAGTGAAAGCAAAACTAGACACGGGTGCAGAATGCAATGTCATGTCACATAAGCGAGTGAGGCCCGATTGCGCACATAAGCGGTTGGACACAGTTGTATTTTCCGATTGGACACAGACCCAATTAGAAACGGACCTGATTGGACACGAATCCGATTGGACACAAACCCGATTGGACACGGACCCGATTGGACACGGACCCGATTGGACACGACCCGTTTGCACACGGACCCGATTGGACACGGACTCGATTGGACACAGACCCGATTGGACACGGACTGGATTGGACACAGTCTCGGTTGCACACCATCCCGATCGGACACAGTCCCGATTGGACACGGACTCGATTGGACACAGACCCGATTACACACGGACCCGATTACACACCGACCCGATTGCACACGACCCGTTAGCACACGGACGCAATTGTACACGATACGATTCCACATCGCAGAATAATGCAAAAACGACCTAGATAGCACAGAAAAGTTAACATAAATTTTTATAAATATTTTACAAATTTATTTAAAAAAAAAACATTTTTTTTAAGTTATACAGGGAGTTGCAGAGCATACTGGTCAATGTTCGTAAAAAGGTAGATGGAATCGAGATGAACATAAAAATCTAATATTGTTATGGGTTTGGTCTGCTAATAATCGAAGTATTAATTTTTTAAATTATGCGAATGAGAGCGCGCCTTGCGCGTCGAAGGAAGGGCTCGAGCCGCTTGAGCCATAACACGGCCTACTGTCTCAAGCATTGGCTGTCGGCGGCGGGGCGGGGGGAGGGGGGGAAGAAGCGTGGCGTCGTCGCCCTTCCCACGTCTCGCCGCACCGCGCCTAAGCCCATATAAATATTGTCAGCTCTCGCGAAACATTTGTTCTACCTTGTTTAATTTAGTTCATTAATCTTTATATTCATGTTCCGCAGTCATTTAAGTTAAGCTATTTGCGCACCCATTACTTTAGTATAGCCTAAGTGAATACAATTAAATTAAGATAATCTTTTATTTCTTTTGTTGCGTTACTATTAGGCCATCCAGCCACAGCTTTAGGCTTGTTAGAGCAATTAATCGAATTCGCTTTTGCAACCATATTAGAACTACTATAAGACTGAAATTTTGAAGGGCGATCCCTTCAAGGGGGGCGGCTTTGTTACGTATTCCCTAAGAAACTACTCGTGCCTAGAGTTATTGCGAATAAGCCCTACGCCCGGCGCAATACGGTACCCCCCCCTCTTCCTGTCGCGCTCGCTTCCCGATATTCGGCCCTTTTCGTGGCTCGTCGATCCCCCCCGCCTAGCGCGAGCGCATGGGCCGGGCAGAGCTCGAGAAGTCTCCGTGCCCTTAACGTTGCGTGAAAGCGCGCGCGTAAAGAATAATAAAATGTTGATTCTTTCTGAGCCAGTGGTGTCTTGATTATTCCCGGAATTAAAATAAAAGGTGCAGTGCCTTGACCGCTTCCGCCCGATGAGAAATGTGCCATCGCGGCACCCGCGGAGATCTCCATTCCAGTGAAATCGCAAACGATTGCAAGCAGCTATCGTTAACAGACCCCATGCCTTATCTTCTTTCTGTTGTCGACGAGGGCTCTCGTTATCGCAAAATCTTAATAGAAATGTTCAAATGATCATAACTCTGCGAAAAAAAATCATGGAGACCTCGGCGACCTTGCGTTGTTTTTGTCTCGGAAAGTCCTTTCGAATGAGCCTTTAATCAACCCTACAAGCTATTAAAGATATTTTTGTTCTTCCTCCTCCCATATACAATGTTTTTCCAAAAATCTTTTTATAATGATTAGAAACGGATATGCGTTTGTTTGTATGACCGCAAAGGGAACATCCCAGATCCGCACAATAATAAACGGATAAAGCAGTCTGAGTGAAACAGACACAGTAACAAATGGTCACAATGCGAAACGGACACAGTGCGAAACAGACACAAACCAAATGCGCATATACCAAATGTTCACAAAGCAAATGCGCAAAGACCAAATGCACACAGACCAAACAGACATAGTAACAAATGGACTTACCACATGGATTGCAACTTTTCAGGGCACCCCTATCGACGGGGTGAGTGCGGGAAGGAGGGCGAAGTCTCCCTTGGATTTCCCGTGCGTACGTGTGTATGTGTGTGTGTGTGCGTGTGCGTGCGCACGTGCGCGCGCGCGTGTGTGTGTAAAGCATTTACTGCAATATATGGGTTCGCGACTGTGTTTGTATCGCACTGTGTCCGTTTGTTACTGTGTCCGTTTCACTCAGCCTATTGTGTCCGTTTATTACTGTGCGCATCTGGGACTCACTCCCGTAAACTACACCGTCATTTGTGGCACGAACCACTAGCAAAAGGTCTCATTTTATTCCAAATTATTCGAGGATGGTTGCAATGGGTTTGGATTATCCATAAACAGGGTGTTTCAAAAATAATTGACGTAACTTTAAAAAAAGGTCCAAAAATAAAAGAATCTGTATATGAATCCATTCATTCGGATTTTCATCATAGAGGGGGTTTTAAAACATGATTTTCATTATGAAAAGTTTGGTAAAAACATGTATAGGACAAGAAAACGCTTGAGTACGGTATGATGTACTGAAGTAAACGGCACAACTAAAGATTGTGTATTATATGATAAGTATGCGTGATTGTTAATTTGTATTTCCGCGAACTACACACACGGACGTGTATTTTTAATCAAAAAATGTAAAATTTAAAAATCAAAAGCAAATGGATGGACCTAGAAATGAATAGACTAACATTTCTGTGATATATATATATATATATATATATATATATATATATATATATACATATATATATATAGATAGATAGATGAAAGATTCAAAAATAACTAATTATGCATACATACACACGCGCGACTTAATGGTGATTAGATATGAAAAGAGCGACCGCAAAATCAAGGCCTAAAATTGCCCATTTCGTGGACATCAAAGTTTGAGTCGAATTTGACAGGAAATAATTGTACATCATGGAACATCAAACCTCTGAAACTTACAGAATGAACATACAATTTATTACTGAGATATGAGAGGTTAAATTGGTCACTAAATACAAATGAAGGATAGTTCAAGTTTCTTACATCTAGATTTACTATGCGTTAAGCGTAAATATGTAAGTATTTCAAATTTCATGCATTTTTGTCTAAGATTGTATGTCCGATACGGGTCTAGTACACTTGGCTGACAATCACTTGACCGACAGTTTATTTGAGCGACACCGTTTGGCCGACAGTACACTTGACCAACAGTATCACTTAGTCGGCAATTACATGACCGACAAGTACACCTAACCGACACAATCATTTGACCGACAGTTCACTTAACCGACACCACTTGGCCGACACACTTGCTCTGAGTGAGTCACAGATGCGCACAGTAACAAACGGACACAGTAACAAATACGCACAGACCAAATGCGCACAGTCGCAAATCTATGTGGTGCAGAGTATGCTTTGCACACACACACACACACGCACACACACACACACACACACACACACACACACGCGCGCGCGGGGGGTGCAAGGGGGGGCTGCGCCCCTTTCCCGCACCTACCCCGTCGATAGGTGTGCCCTGAGAAATCGCAACCCATGTGGTAAGTCTGTTGGTTACTGTGTCCGTTTGGTCTGTGCGCATTTAGTCCGTGTGCATTTGGTCCGTGCGCATTTGATCCGTGCGCATTAGGTCTGTGCGCATTTGTTGCTGTGTCCGTTTGGTCTATGTCTGTTTGTTACTGTGCGCATCTGGGACTCACTCAGAGCAAGTATGTCGGCCAAGTGGTGTCGGTTAAGTGAACTGTCGGTCAAATAATCGTGTTGGTTAAGTCTACTTGCCGGTCATGTAATTGTCGATTAAATAATACTGTCGGTCAAGTGTACTGTCGGCCAAACAGTGTCGATCAACTAAACTGTCGGTTAAATAACCGTGTCGGTTAAGTGTACTTGTCGGTCATGTAATTGTCGACTAAGTGATACTGTCGGTCAAGTGTACTGTCGGCCAAATGGTGTCGGTCAAGTGAATTGTCGGTCAAATGATTGTCGGTCAAATGAATGTGATCCGTCCGATACATCCTTAAATCATCAGAGGGAGTCTAAACAATCAAAATCTGAGACAATGATTAGAAAAATAAAATGAGTAATAAATACATGAATAAATGAAATCAGTTTAAATATAAGTTGATAGTTTCATTGCATGTTATTTTGAAAAAGATTAAATATTTTATTATAATAAATAAATTCAAAATTTAGAAAGTTTAGAGGATTTAATTATAATAGAAGAGAATAATTAAAGTTTAAGAAAATAAAAAACATTTCGACGATGTATAAAGCGGTATTTCGAAATACAGATTGATTCAAAAAAGAATTTTTAAACAATGTTACTGCCAACATTACAGAAACAATCTGTATTTACGTGCGAGTATTTAGGGTCCACGGGCATACAAACCCGGTACTTATATATGTGTGCGCGTGAAGAAAGAGCGCACGGGCGAACCGCGGATGAAAAAGCTAGTTTAAAAGTAATAATTAAACAAACTCATTTACAGATCCGTTTCATCACCGTCTGATTCTATTGAGCGATTGTCTTCGTCTGTTTTTAAATTTTGTTGATCCATTAACAAATTTTGTGCTTCCATTGTTAAATCCTTAACTTTAGCACACGAGTTGACATAACCTTAAACGTAATACGTTAACATAAGCTGAATGACCAATTACAACACTGCTTTAGCATTATGTATTTTAGAAGACAATGGAAATAACATTAAGTTAACTTTTATGTAAAAATAACTAGATTTCAACCGGTTGGAATTTTTGTATGCGTACTAAAACTATGTAATTGATGACATCTATAAATTATAAAGTTTATGTTTTAATCACATCTTTAAAATACGAAAGAAATGTAGAAATGTTTGTACTTCTTGTCAGTAAAATATAATATATGCAAGCTAAAAACAAGTTTAATAGATAAAAACATTTCATTCTTTTCTTATGCAACAAGTTTAATATTTGAACTAAAAACTTTAAGGTTATTTGTAAATAAATAATGTTGGTGCAACAATGCTTTAATTATTGATAAAATTATTTTTATATTTTTTAGTACTAGTATGAAAAATGCAGCAGGACTATACATATAATCCTTTAAACAAGTTTTCTGTGATATTATATATATATTTATATATATATTAGTCTTGTTCGTTTTGTCTATTCTGGGTCTACTCGAAGCAAACTCAAACCTAGACAAACGCACTCTAATATGTTGATTCCGATGACGCTAACCTTTATTTCGTAATATTGATTGCGAAGAATAAAGATCTTGAATCAAATTTTGTCTTTACTTTCCTGGCCTTTAAATTGATACATTTTGAAAATAATGAATTTTCAATTCCTAAAATGATGCAAATTAATAATGTAAAGAAAAATAAATCTGGCTGTTGAAGTTATGGAAAAACCAAACAAATCGCAATGCCTCCCTTAAGCCTTGATGAATCGACTTTGTTACAAATTAAGAATTGAACATCTCGCACCTAATTGCCCTAGCATAAAATTTCAAAAACGGTTTGAAAGCTTTGAAACCATACTTTTTAAAATTTCTATTAAATTGTAGGCAAACATTTTTCAAAATGGTGGACGACAAAAAAAGAGCATGCAACATTGACAAATAAGTATTCGAGCTTGCGACAACGCGTGGCGTAAAGTAGGTATTACAGCCCGATGGGACACAAAACATCTAAAAGTATAGAGTATTGTCTTTAAAATGTTTTTTTACGGAGCTTGATACGATAATTTTTGCTGAGTTATGCAAGTTTAAAGAGAAAAACTGTTTTTTAATTCTAATTTTAATTACTCAACAAAAAATGATTGCATCAAACTCTGTAAAAAAGCATTTTAAAGCTAATGCTCTATATTTTCATTTGCATTTCGTTCCATTGGGCTGTGACACCTGATTCACGCCATGCACCGCCGGAAACTCAGATCTTTATTTATCAATTTTGCATCCTCTAACTTTGTCATCCGCCATTTTGAAAAAAATAGCCACGCGTAATTGCTATTAAAATATTCTTAAAGTGAACACTTTAAACTTTATTTTCCTTTTAGAGAAAAATTTTTATCTTTGTTATTTACCAAATTATGATCATTTGAAGTTTCGTAAAATTTTCCGAAATTTTAAGTGTACCACTTTTTTGCTGCTGAGTGTACTATTAAATATATTTAATGTATCAATAACATTATTGAAAAAACTAAATATAAAGTACTTAATATGCATTATTGTATATTGCTACATATATCTAATATATTTTTAGCTATTGAATGTAAAAATAGATGGACTAGATTAAGGGAAAAATTTTCAAAAAAAAGGAGAAAAATCGAAGCAGAATTAAAAAGTGGAAGTAGGGCATCTTATCGGAAAGGTTTTGCTTTATAATAATAATAATAATAATAATAATGGTGACGGGGGCGGTCCTCCTGCGAAGCCCACTTTGGCACTCAGACCGAGTCCATTGTGCCTCCCCGTTATCAGCTGCCCTAGCGGGGCCCCGCTTTCTTCCAAAAGCGGAGCAAATCCCCCACAGGCAGCTGCCTCACCTGGTTTGGTTCCAGAAAACCTGAGCCCAGCAGGCGTGCTCTTGGTCCGACCAATGCTAGGCAGTTCCCAAGAATGTGGAGGCTAGTTTCCTCCTCTTCACCGCACAACCTACAGCTGGGCGTATCACTACGACCCAATTTGTGCAGGTGGTAGTTGAGGTCACCATGGCCCGTGAGCAGCTGTGTCGCGAGCCTGGCGTCCCCCCTGCCCAAAGATCTTATGCTCCTGGCCAGGTTCCTGCTAGGGCATTCCCCCAGCATGACCCTAGCCTGTCTGCATTTGCTCTCTGTCTCTTCCTTCCAGTATTCAAGATGCTGGTCCCGGAGCCAGCTCCTGATTCTCCCCCTGCCTAAGCAGAAGGAGATCCCAACAGCCGGCTCAGGTCCCAACAGCCTTGTTTCGGCCGCCTCCTTAGCAAGCAGGTCCGCCATTTCGTTGCCCTTGATCCCTGCGTGCCCAGGGATCCATACTAGGCCAACATCATTCTTCTCCGCCAACTCGTCCAGTACGCACTTGCAGTCCCAGACCAGTCGCGAGTTAATTCTTGGACCCTCAAGCGCCTTAAGCGCCGCCTGACTGTCCGAGCAAATCCGGATGCGCCTTCCCACCCTATCAGACTCTAATAGGTTCTGGGCACATTTCATGATGGCTAACACCTCCGCCTGGAAAACCGTAGCGTGCTCGCCAAGCGGAACGACGATTCCTGCCCGGTCGCGCTGGCAGTAAAGACCAGCTCCAGAGCCCGCACTCGTTCTGGAGCCGTCCGTGAACCAGACGTCCCCGTCCCGAGGAACCGGTTCCTTAGAGCTGTTCCATTCCCAGCGCCCGGGGAAGCTTATTCTGTACCCTCTTTCGAAGGTACGAATCACTGGCCTCCTATCCTGTCCCATTGCAAAAATGGTGCCCGATAGGATTCCTTCAGGAAATCTTGTGTGGAGGGCTCCTGCCTTCCACCTTGATTCACACCTTAGGCGATAGGCCGCCGTCGCCGCAGCCGCCACTACCACCCGATCGAGGGGCTCGACGCCAAGCAGCATCCCCATCGCCGCCACCGGCGTGGTCCGCATGGCCCCCAGAGCCCCTCTTAAAACTAGAGCCCTGACGTGCTCCAACGTTAACTTAGCGGTCTTTCCCAGCACCCTTGGCCACCATACGACAGACGCGTAAAGCAGCCTAGGTCTGAGTATCGCCGTGTATATCCAGTGGACCATTTTCGGTTTGAGACCCCAGGTCTGCCCGAATGTCCTTCTGCATATCCAGAAGTAGGAGCACACACTCCTACAGCGGTTCTCGAGATGTTCCTTCCATGCCAGCCTCCTATCTAGAATCACTCCCAGATATTTAGTCGATACGGTTGGAACCAATCTCGTTCCCCCAAGGACCGGCCCCTCCACCGGGCCTACCTTCTACCTGCGAGTGAAGATTACGAGCCCGGTCTTCAGTGGATTCACCGCCAGACCAGTCTCGCCACACCACTCCTCAATCACCTCTAAGGCTCTCTGCGTGAGCTCCAGAAGCGTCTCCAAAAAGGGTCCTCGTATCAGGATAGCCAGATCATCCGCATATCCTAACGTAAAGAAGCTCCTTTCGTTCAGCGTCCTGAGCAGTCTGTCCGCCACCAGACACCACAATAGTGGAGAGAGAACTCCTCCTTGCGGGCAGCCTCTCTTCACCCATCCACTGACCTTCACTGTTCCCAATGAGGCCGTTACCTGCCGCCCGAGCATGCCTCTGATCCAATCCACGATTCTTTCCGGCACGCCCCTGCGAGAAGCTTCCTCACACACCACCTCGTGCGGTGTGTTGTTGAAGGCTCCTTCTATGTCTAGAAAGGTGCCAACTACGAAGCCCTTCCTCTCCAATTGCTCCTCGATAAACGATACAGCGGAGTGAAGCGCCGATACTGTGGAATATCCCGTGCGATACGCGTGCTGATTCACGTGCAGCGGGTGCTGCAGTAGAACCACGTCGCGTATGTAGACATCCACCAGCCTTTCCAGCGTCTTGAGAAGAAAAGACGTCAGGCTGATTGGACGAAAATCCTTGGCGGAGCTGTAACCCGTTCTCCCCGCTTTAGGAATGAACACAACTCTCGCCTGCCTCCAAGCACTAGGTGTATAGCCCAGTGCCAAACAAGCCCTTAGCGTCCGCGTGAGCGGCCCGGTGATCTGCTCCAGCCCTTCCTGAAGAAGGGCCGGGAAGACCCGGTCCGGCCCAGCCGACTTAAAGGGCTTGAAACCTCTTACGGCCCATTTGACCTTGTCAGGCCCGATTTTTGCCGCAAGAGACCAGTCTTCTCCTCGTACCCTACGGAGATTTGAATTTCCCTGGTGGACATCTCCCTCCGGGCCTCCGCGGAAGCCCGGAAAGTTCGACTCCAGCAGGTGTTTTAGGCATCGCTCTCCAGACGCCATCGTCCCATCGTCGAGCCGAATGGCCTCCAGAGCCGCGTCCCAATCTCTGGCTAAGATTTTGCTGAGCCTAGCGGCTTCAGGTATCCCCTCTACCGACTCGCAGAACCTCCTCCAGCTCTCCTTTTTCGCCCTCACTACAGAGTCTCTATAGGCCTTCTGAGCCCTTCGGTGAAGGTCCCAGTCAGCCTGGCGGCCCGTGTTCCTGGCCCTGTTCCAGGCACGACGTGCAGCACTCCTGAGCTCCTGCAGCTTGGGGTTCCACCAGGAGACTTCCTTCGTGTTTCTCACTGTCCTTTCTGGACAGTTGTTCTCAAAGCTGCCAACGAGAACCCTTTGCAGGTGTTCGACGCACAGCTCGATCTTTTGCGGGGTCCCATGCCTTTTGGGAAACTCCCTGAGACCGACAGCCAGGTCCTCTCGAAATGAGTCCCAGTCCGTCCTCCTTGGATCCCTCACTGTTCTCACCTTCGCTTGCACCTTGGCCAGTCTGAAGGTGATCTGTCTGTGGTCCGACAATGAGGGCTCGTTAGAGACTCTCCAGCCGGTCACCTCCTGCACTACCTGTCTTGAACAGATGGTTAGGTCTAGAACCTCTTTCCTCACCGCAGTGACAAAGGTAGGCTCCCTGCCTCTGTTAAGAATCTCTAGGTCTGTAGACACCAGAAATTCCAACAGCTTCTCTCCTTTCCTGTTGGTGTCCGTGCTTCCCCACACCGTATGGTGCGCGTTCGCATCGCACCCCAGTATGAGGGGAAGTCGCTCCTTCTGGCAGAACTCCACCAGTCGTACCCGGTCCGATGGCAGTGGATCACCCTCCTCATGTGGGAAGTAGCCCGACGCCATTACTATCCTCATTCTGATTCCGGTCCCGCTGGCGTCCTCAATCACAACTGCTACCAAGTCCCTGGAACAGAAATCTGAGCCCCCCTCCCTCCGCTCCCGAGCCCTCCTCCTTTTCGCGGCTCCGGAGTTTCTTTTTGCAAAGATCCTCTTCCTTTGCCGGTTCGTCCATTGCGGCTTCGGCGCCTCCCGTGCCCCCAGGGGCCCGCTCGGCACTCGAAACCACTCCCCCCTCCGCGGTCCCGGTGCTTCCCGTGCCCCTAGGGGTCCGTTCGGCTCCCGATCCCGCTTCTTCCACCCTTCCGGAGTCCTCGGTCGAAGCCTCCATCGGGGTGTCTTCAGTGAGTTTAAGTTTGTTAATAATTTGATCCTCCATTTTGTTCCCACGAGCAGCTAGGGAAACATACGGTCCACCCACGCAGAGCCCCGCATGCGTGGGTAAGGCTAAATACTCTGGGGTTTCGCCTGGTTTCCCAGAGGCATCGTTCAAGACACTGTCTCCCCAGTGCCACGCAGCCCTCGTCACGATAGCTTCCAACTTAGCTTGGGTCAAGTTGGTCCGCGGTATCGGCTTTCCCCACCCCTGGGCAGGTTTTACTTCCGCCGGGGCAGGTTATAACCGTTACTACCCGGACGGTTCGCCCCGGCACGCGGGGGTTTAGGCCCGGACCGGGGTTTCCCATCCGGGCGTCCTCCTATCCGCCACCCGGAGACGCGCCCGCTAGGCACTCAACCCACGGGGTTTTGCTTTATACGAAAATATGAAATTTTTAAGTAACCATGTACTACGACGGTACGTATTAATTTGTACATATATTTAAAATACAATTACAAAATTTTAACATTATTGTTAAAACGTTATGTTTAATATCACCCATAATACAGCACAAAACTTGCAGTTATATTATAGCAATATTGTAATAAAATTGCAATCTTGCAGCAGTATTACAAATATATGTATAATGTAATTGCAAGTTTTGTGCTGTGTCTAATAATAGTGCTATAATATTAGTATAAGCACTGTGTCTAATATTAGTTTTTCTATGTTTACAGGACATATACTAATATTTCGCAAATTAAAAAAGATATAGAAAATATTCCACAGACTTTACCATATCCAATAAACAAAAATTTTTCTACTTATATTAAAACGTGTGAAGAAACTTCTTTGCCTAATGTATATAAAAAGTCAGCATATATACAGATTCCAACTAAAAATTATAAGTTATTGAGTATTACACCAACAAATACGGAAGACGAACGGTCTGAATCAAGTACATCTTTTGAAATATGCGGAGAAACCGAAAAACCTGAAGTAAATTTACCCTCATGTTCTGATATAAAAAAAAACCGTCAGTATTATCGAATATATGTCTAACAACTGCACAAAGTGAAAAATATTATGTAGAAACACCTAAAAAATGATTTCGGCATGAATTAGAACCAGATGAAGTAGAGAGATCATTTTTATCGTTATCTAACACAATAAAAGAAAAATTGCAAACTCCAAAACTGGAACCAATCATAAATACAAACGTAAAAAATGCAGAAGAAAAATTTGCGGAATTAGTGGCTTTAGAATTAAGAAAGTTGACAGAAGTAGAACGTAAAAAAAAGAAAAAAGAGATAATTGATATTTTGTGGATGTAAATGTATAACTTGTTAGACATAAATTTGTTATATCCTCTTATAAAATAGCCATGTAACCCTAAAGTTGCCTGCTAATCGCGATTGCATTGTTGCCTCTTTATTCCGATCGCGATTGGCTGTCTCGCGCTTGACTCGCTTCGTTCGTGTGTGAAGTTTGACAGTTTATATAGTTGACAGTTTTTGACAGTTTGACTGTTTAACGAGAGACGGAAAGACACAAAAAGAAGCAAGAAAAATACCGGGAAAAAATTACTTAGACTGGAAGATTATAAAATAGCAGAGAGTATTTGTTTTGAATTGCAGATACGTTTAACTGATGCTTAACAAAGTAAGTTGAAATTTAATACAATATATTATGACATATTTAATTTAATATAATAATATTATGATATAACCATTTTTGTATCACCATCGCTGTTAGAAGGGTAAGGAAGAGACGTTGGACGCCACGACAGAAACACGTATTTATCAAGTAATTCTTAATTATCTTAATTATTTTTTTTTTGCCAATACATTAAATATAATTATAATTTTTTTATTTGTATTGATTAAAAAATTGATATATTGTTATGTAAATGTATGTATATTAATTAAGTTCTTATTATAATAAGTTTAAATATATAGTTGACAATTACAGGCATTACTGCTAAAAATATTGTATGGCGAATTAAATAACCTCGCAGTTGAGAATATAAAATTAAGAAAAAAAAATTGTGTGGTACGAAAAAAAGAGAGAAAGAGAGAAAGAAACGGGAAACAAGATAAGGATCGGGATTAAAATAAGATAAGAAAAAAGAAGGTATAAATATTATGTTATTGATATTGATAAGTATACAAGAATATAATTAATGCTACTCGAACATGTTAAGTTTTTGTTTCAATATTTATAATTGGTAAACATTTTCATTTCTTAAATAATTTTCGAATAAATTTTTATTCTTTGGAGGATTTTTCGAAGTTTTTTAAATATATTTGATTAATTTTATTGATCTTGTACTGATTTTTGAATGTGTATGTACTTGACGTTTCTTTTTTACTTTTATAAGGTAAAAATATATTTTGGTTATATTTTGGTAGAATTTATCTTCTTTTTGTAAAAATCAAGTGATAGTTTGTTCCTTACATAATTTTATTTAAATTGATTTATTTATTATACATTATTCATTTTTTAATTATAAACATATGTAGATGTACGTAACATTATTAATATTTATATTGAATATACATGACTATACGGCAATCATATTTGTTAATGCACATATGTATAAATTTTAATAACAATATTAGTAAAACACAATATAAACACAACAAATAACATTAATATAATTAAAATGATATATGTATATGCATATATACAGGGTGACAGCTAACCGGCAGCCAATCTGTAATAGATAAATAGACTCTTTCTGATTATGAAAACCGAACACTCTCACGTGGCGCAGAGTTTTCGGGCTATAAAATGTGAAGTCCCCCGGACGTAACAAAATAAATCAATACATTCAGAGGTAAGAAAACGTGAACATGAGATATTTACTATCTTTTTTTTAGAAACAAAAATAATTTCCAAATTATGTTGTTTTCTGGTATAAAATCACTAATCATTAATGACAAATTATTGATTAAATAATACATTTCAGAAGCCGTTATAACAATTTTTTCGGTTTTAATAGATCAGGAATTAAATGATGGAGGTACATTCTGATGAAATGAACTAATTTAGTAGTAACAATTTAGTAGTTTATTATTGAAAACTTTTAAAGTAAAAAATTGTTTTACATAAATAAAATTATTTAATAGAGGAGGTGGGGTAATATGGTCAGCTAATCGCGATTGCATTGTTGCCTCTTTATTCCGATCGCGATTGGCTGTCTCGCGCTTGACTCGCTTCGTTCGTGTGTGAAGTTTGACAGTTTATAGTTGATAGTTTTTGACAGTTTGACTGTTTAACGAGAGACGGAAAGACACAAAAAGAAGCAAGAAAAATACCGGGAAAAAATTACTTAGACTGGAAGATTATAAAATAGCAGAGAGTATTTGTTTTGAATTGCAGATACGTTTAACTGATGCTTAACAAAGTAAGTTGAAATTTAATACAATATATTATGACATATTTAATTTAATATAATAATATTATGATATAACCATTTTTGTATCACCATCGCTGTTAGAAGGGTAAGGAAGAGACGTTGGACGCCACGACAGAAACACGTATTTATCAAGTAATTCTTAATTATCTTAATTATTTTTTTTGCCAATACATTAAATATAATTATAATTTTTTTATTTGTATTGATTAAAAAATTGATATATTGTTATGTAAATGTATGTATATTAATTAAGTTCTTATTATAATAAGTTTAAATATATAGTTGACAATTACAGGCATTACTGCTAAAAATATTGTATGGCGAATTAAATAACCTCGCAGTTGAGAATATAAAATTAAGAAAAAAAAATTGTGTGGTACGAAAAAAAGAGAGAAAGAGAGAAAGAAACGGGAAACAAGATAAGGATCAGGATTAAAATAAGATAAGAAAAAAGAAGGTATAAATATTATGTTATTGATATTGATAAGTATACAAGAATATAATTAATGCTACTCGAACATGTTAAGTTTTTGTTTCAATATTTATAATTGGTAAACATTTTCATTTCTTAAATAATTTTCGAATAAATTTTTATTCTTTGGAGGATTTTTCGAAGTTTTTTAAATATATTTGATTAATTTTATTGATCTTGTACTGATTTTTGAATGTGTATGTACTTGACGTTTCTTTTTTACTTTTATAAGGTAAAAATATATTTTGGTTATATTTTGGTAGAATTTATCTTCTTTTTGTAAAAATCAAGTGATAGTTTGTTCCTTACATAATTTTATTTAAATTGATTTATTTATTATACATTATTCATTTTTTAATTATAAACATATGTAGATGTACGTAACATTATTAATATTTATATTGAATATACATGACTATACGGCAATCATATTTGTTAATGCACATATGTATAAATTTTAATAACAATATTAGTAAAACACAATATAAACACAACAAATAACATTAATATAATTAAAATGATATATGTATATGCATATATACAGGGTGACAGCTAACCGGCAGCCAATCTGTAATAGATAGATATATGTATATATATATATAGATATACTAATAGATAGATGTATACAAATATACTAATAGATATATTAATATACAAATAAACGTAAATATATATATATATATATTTATGTTTATTTCTATATTAGTATATCTATACATCTATCTATTAGTATATCTATATATATCTATCTATTACAGATTGGCTGCCAGTTAGCTGTCACCCTGTATATATGTGTATACATA
The DNA here is from genome assembly GCF_013373865.1 of Monomorium pharaonis. Lineage (NCBI taxonomy): Eukaryota > Metazoa > Arthropoda > Insecta > Hymenoptera > Formicidae > Monomorium > Monomorium pharaonis. Next base: position 12,765,764 of record NC_050470.1, read on the forward strand.
TATAATTTTATTTATATTAATGTTATTTGTTGTGTTTATATTGTGTTTTTACTAATATTGTTATTAGAATTTATACATATGTGCATTAACAAATATGATTGCCGTATACATGTATATTCAATATAAATATTAATAATGTTATGTACATCTACATATGTTTATAATTAAAAAATGAATAATGTATAATAAATAAATCAATTTAAATAAAATTATGTAAGGAACACTATCACTTGATTTTTACAAAAAGAAGATAAATTCTATCAAAACCTTATAAAAGTAAAAAAAAAAAAACGTTAAGTACATATACATTCACAAATCAGTCGAAAGATCAATAAAATCAATCAAATATATTTAAATACGTCATATATAATTATATCTAAATTATTTCTTCATAAGATAATATTAATGTGAGTTTTTAATTGCAATCAATCCAATTAAATCGGTACATTCAATTTTGAGATATCAAGATTTCTTTCTCGTAAAAGTTCAATAACATTATTTTCTTCAGATCAGATTCTTATGTAATATACACACATGTAAATCCAGTTTGCCATTCAAGAGGCTTTACAATGTGCCTACATACAATTTCATTTTACTAAAACAAAATTATTATGTATAATGTAAATAATGAATTTACGAGAAAGAAATCTTGATATCTCAAAATTGAGTGTACCGATTTAATTGGATTGGTTGCAATTGAAAACTCACATTAATATTATTTCAGGAAAACATAATTTAGGTATAATTATATATGACGTTATATATAATTATATGTAATTATATATGATTTATATATACCAGCATATATAATTATATATAAATTATTTATGGGCACTATATATAATTTATATATAATTTATATATATTTATATATATTTTTATATATGGACTCCATTGTTCTTGCCGGCTTATATCTGAAGAAATGCAAATGCTTTATATGATTATAATAATATCAGGTCATATCTGATTGTACCTATTGAAGTTGAGTAATCATATATAGATATATATATAATCCTATAAAGTCATATATAGTTTCATATATGAAAGAATAAGAACAACTGAGTCTATATATGAATCTTTCCGAGAAAAAATAATTATATACAATTATATCTAAATTATTTTTTCATGAGATAATATTAATGTGAGTTTTCAATTGCAACCAATCCAAATAAATTGGTACACTCAATTTTGAGATATCAAGATTTCTTTCTCGAAAAAGTTCAATAACATTATTTTCTTCAGATCTTCAAATGACATTATATACAATCATATAAAAAAATGGCATTATACAATCGTATACGATTGTATGTAACCATATATAAACATATATAACCACATAGCCATATATAATTATATACAACCACATATAATTATATATAATCATATATGATTATATATAATTAACATTATATACAATCAGATTGTATGTAACCATATACAGATATATAAATATTTATATATAAATAACCATATATAGATATTTCTAATGAGTAAATCATAAAAATAGTGGCAGTCCTCTTCCACATCAGACAGGAACAAGAAGCTAATTTTTGCTTGCCTTAACCACGCTACGAGTGATCTTTATGTAGCCGATCGACTGCACTTTGCTCCTGAGAGAGTACGCCGCCTATCGACGGCGCCGCGCTCTAACTAGCGGGCAAGTCTGCATATCTAATTGTATATGGCGCCATATATAATGCTATATATAATTATATATAGGATGCTCACATAGCATTATATCTGGCGTCACATACAATTATATAAAATTAGATATGGTGCTATATCTGATTATATATGGACCCAGATTAGCCACATTAATATATATGGCTATATATGACTATATAGTTGTATATAATGCTATATATAATTATATACAAAATGCACTACTAACACAGCATTATATATGGCGCCACATACAATTATATACAATTAGATATGGTATTCAGTTAAACGTACCTGCAATTAAAAATATACATTTTACATAACAATATATTAATTTTTTAATTAATACAAATAAAAAAAAGAATTATAATTATATTTAATGTATTGGCAAAAAAGATAATTAAGATAATTAAAAATTACTTGATAAATATGTGTTACTGTCGTGGGGTTCAACGTCTCTTCTCTATCCTTCTAACAGCGATGGAGTAACAATATAGTACTGGCACCCGTAATAGTTCTAGAGTTCCTGATAGATTTCAGCAATAGTTCTGTACATTAAATATATTTAAATAGTTTTTTAATTTGGCTGTTGGCATTGCACTACAAGAGTAAGGTATCACTTTTTGGCGAGTTTCAACTAACTTTATGGCATTTTCTAACAGTTCCGCAATAGTTTCAAAGCTTTTTATATGTTTCGTCGACAGTTCCGGTCTTTAAGCATTTTTAAACAATTTTTTTATTAGACGGCTGGCACCGCACTACAAGAGTAAACTACCATTTTATAGCGAGTTCCAGACGAGTACATAGCATTTTTCAATAATTCTGTAATAGTTCCGAAGCTATTTGCAAGTTTCGTCGACATATCAGGTTTTTAAGCATTTTTAAGCAATTTTTTTATTAGACGGCTGGCACCGCACTACAAGAGTAAATTACCATTTTATAGCGAGTTCCATACGAATACATAAAATATTTAAAAAAATAAAATTTAAAAAAATGAGGTGCTAACTTCCAGTGGCACCTCATTAATGAAAATTGAACATTTTAACAGCAGTTCTACTTGCACCCGTAATAGTTCTAAAGTTCCTGATAGATTTTAGCAATAGTTCTGTACATTAAATATATTTAAACAGTTTTTTAATTTGGCTGTTGGCATTGCACCACAAGAGTAAAGTACCACTGTTTGGCGAGTTTCAGTCAACTTTATGACATTTTCTAAAAGTTCTGCAATAATGTCAAAGCTTTTGTAGATTTCGTCGACAGTTCCGGTCTTTAAGCATTTTTAAGCAATTTTTTTATTAGACGGCTGGCACCGCACTACAAGAGTAAACTACCATTTTATAGCGAGTGCCAGACGAGTACATAGCATATTTTAATAGTTCTGCAATAGTTTCAAAGCTTTTTGCAGGTTTTGTCGACACTTCCGGTCTTTAAGTATTTTTAAACAATTTTTTAGTAGACCGCTGGCACCGCACTACAAGAGTAAACTACCATTTTATAGCGAATTTCAGAAGAGTACATAGCATGTTTTAATAGTTCTGCAATAGGTCCAAAGCTTTTTGCAGATTTCGTCGACAGTTCCGGTTTTTAAGCATTTTTAAACAATTTTTTTATTAGACGGCTAACACCGCACTACAAGAGTAAATTACCATTTTATAGCGAGATCCAGACGAATACATAACATATTTTAATAGTTCTGCAATAGTGACAAAGCTTTCTGTAGGTTTCGTCGACAGTTCCGGTCTTTGAGCATTTTTAAGAATTTTTTAATTAGACGGCTGGCACCGCACTACAAGAGTAAATTACAATTTTATAGCGAGTTCCAGACAAGTACATATTTTAATAGTTCTGCAATAGTGACAAAGTTTTTTGTAGGTTTCGTCGACAGTTTCGGTCTTTAAGCATTTTTAAAGAATTTTTTTATTAGACGGCTGGCACCGCACTACAAGAGTAAACTACAATTTTATAGCGAGTTCCAGACAAGTACATAGCATTTTTCAATAGTTCTGCAATAGTTTCAAAGCTTTTTGCAGGTTTCGTCGACAGTTCCGGTCTTTAAGCATTTTTAAGCAATTTCTTTATTAGACGGCTGGCACCGCACTACAAGAGTAAACTACCATTTTATAGCGAGTTCCAGACGAGTACATAGCATATTTTAATAGTTCTGCAATAGTTCCAAAGCTTTTTGCAGGTTTCGTCGACAGTTCCGGTCTTTAAGCATTTTTAGGCAATTTGTTTATTAGACGGCTGGCACCGCACTACAGGAGTAAACTACCATTTTATAGTGAGTTCCAGACGAGTACATAACATTTTTCAATAGTTCTGCAATAGTGACAAAGCTTTTTGTAGGTTTCGTCGACATTTTCGATCTTTAAGTATTTTTAAACAATTTTTTTTATTAGACTGCTGGCACTCCACTACAAGAGTAAACTACCATTTTATAGCAAGTTCCAGACGAGTACATAGCATTTTTTAATAGTTTTGCAATAGTTCCAAATCTTTATGCAGGTTTTGTCGACAGTTCTGGTTTTTAGCATTTTTAGGCGATTTGTTTATTAGACGGCTGGCACCGCACTACAAGAGTAAACTACAATTTTATAGCGAGTTCCAGACAACCACACAGCATTCTCCAATATATTTCTGCAATAGTTTCAAAGCTTTTTGTAGGTTTTATCGACAGTTCGTTTGACAAACAATGGTATTTATAAGTAACCTCTTTCTAAACCTCTAAGGATAAGTATTTATACATGTCATGAATTACTGGTTAACAATAGAGCGACATTGTAAGTTGATTTAAAAATAAAATATTATATTAAAATTAAATATATTTGACAAATAATATTGTAATTATGTTGGTAATTTAACTTAAACAAATCATATGACTTTTTAATTTAATATAAAAAAGTTTCTCAAAATTAACTTTTACTTTAACTAGAAACAAATTAATCTTAACGTAAATTTAATAGAATTAGTATTTATTTACGTAACTTTTAACATAATAGAATTCATTTCATAATCAATTAAATTTCATTAACTTAGTTAAAAATTAGATTAACTAACCCAACTCTAAAATTTAAAAAATGTCAATTACATTACTAACACATACCTATCAGATACCATAAAATTGGCTGAAGTTTAAATACCATAGCGTAGTATTCATATCTGATAGTGCGAGACAGGATCAAATAAAAAATTGTTTAAAAATGTTTAAAGACCGGAACTGTCGACAAAATCTACAAAAAGCTTTAGAACTATTGCAGAACTATTGAAAAATGCTATGTACTCGTCTGGAATTTGCTATAAAATAGTAGTTTACTCTTGTAGTGCGGTGCCAGCCGTCTAATAAAAAAATTGTTTAAACATGCTTAAAGACCGGAATTGTCGACGAAACCTGCAAAAAGCTTTGGAACTATTGCTGAACTATTGAAAAATGCTATGTAATCGTCTGGAACTCGCTATAAAATGGTAGTTTATTTTTTTAGTGCGGTGCCAGCCGTATAATTAAAAAATTGTTTAAATATATTTAATGTAGAATACAGAACTATTGTTAAAATCTATCAAAAACTCTAGAACTATTACGGGTGCAAGTATAACTGCTGTTAAAACGTTCAATTTTTATTAATGAGGTGCCAGGGGAAAATACCCAGCAAACACATATTGTAACAGTTATATAACATAAAAGATTAAGGTTATAATAACAATTGTTACATCTTTACAATATAATTATTATATACCATTCGCCTATAGTTGGTATATAATGTATGTTATAATCCTGTTAAGAAACAATTATATAACTGATAAATGTTAATGTTACGTAAGTTCAATTTGTAACAGTTATATAACATTTCTATATTAAAGTTATATACATTAAAATTGTACCTTTTATAAAATATATAAAAAATACAATTTTAATGTATAAAATTTATAATTGTATTACTACTATAGATAAATATTTAGCTTATAACAGCTGTCTATATACTGCGCTCTCAATTTTTATTTGTATTTGAAATTCGTTTTTTCTTTGTTTTCGGCAATTTTAAGTTTACGGCCACCGATATATTTATTACACTGACAAGGGAACCTCGCGAACCCGAAAATTTTGATTTTAATGAAACTTGGCATAAATGTAGAGGGGGTAAATACACGAATTTAAAAATTATAAATTGGTGCTTATAAATGGTTTAAAGGGTTGAAACCACCCTTCAAAAATTTAGAGTTTTTGCCTTTTCTCGAAATATCTCGTAAACTAAACAAAATATAAAATGTTTCATACAAAAGTTTTACGGCATGAATACCTCTATTTAAATATTCTATTTATTTTTCCCCAAATTTTTTTTTCGAAGAAAAAAAATTTGTTTTTAAAAAAAATTATTTTTAAATAAATAGCATAGTTAAATAGAGGATATTTATACTGAGGTTCCCTTGTGAATTATTGCAAAGAATATATCACATGCCTCGTTGGCCGAATGATGAGGACGCTCACCCAGAATGTTGAGAGATCCAGGTTCCTTTCCTGGCTAGGGTTTTATTTTTCGCGATAAAAATTTTCAGTTTTTTTGGAGGAAAGAAGTTTGTATAGATATATGCTTCTAAGCATCAAATTATTAAATTGCTAATAAATTTAATTGTGATATTACGTTTCGTGTAAAGGCTGTGTTTCAAATCCGACAAATTTGCACGCAATTCGCATGGGCTAAAGAACGTAAATAAGATTCACACAAGAATTATTATTATTATGCATCAAGATCCGCGTTTGACCGATATCGGCAATTCTTATCGTTAAATTCGAATTTTTATTGGTTCTTTTTATGTTGTTATTATATACATGTTATCAAGTTCATCATGCTATATAATTATAACAGTTATGTAACTACTATGTTTATTTTCTGTGAGGACACGCTATGACATAGGCCAATATTTATAATCAAATCTTATTTCAAGATCGTCTCAAGTAATGTCATAAGATGCCAATACGGCTCTGTGATTGACTGATAGCATCTTAAGACAGTACTTAAGATGATCTTAATAAATATAAGACCCGACTATGAATACCGGCCATAAGGTTGCGCGAGCAAGTAGCATTTGATTCAGTGCACGCGCGCCACTAAGTTGCTGCGCAAAGCGTATATCAATTGTTTTTTGATAGCGTCGTCGCATCGTGGTTGCGTTTGTGGTGGCATTATTTTGTCTTCTTTCGATCGATTGCCATTTTAACGAAATTACTCAGTGATTAGTATTCAATAATTGTGAGATTGGGCATAATATTAGTTCTTCTATTTGACTTCAATATTGGTTTGTCGTTCCCAGTAAGAAAGGAATCATATAGTACTCCAAAGAAGAACTTACTTCTCCGGACCACAAAAGAACACTCGGCAAGTATGCATTATCTTACATGAAAAATTTACATTTCGGACTTTGCATTGTAATATTTCCGTAGGATGTCCACAGAGCGTCGAAAGTCTCACTGTTAGATATCTTATGCTAATTTCCTTCTCAGTAACAGTTTTGATTTTTTAGATAGCTTGATTACTGTGGGATTGGAATTAATTCTCCTATTTGACTTCAATACTGTTCGTTCCTACGAAGGAAACTATATAATACTCCAAAGAAAAATTTACTTTTCCGGACCGCATACAAAAACCACTCCCGGCAAGTATAATATGTTATATTTATGTATATAGTATTGGTTAACCTACAAGAGTAATATTCATTTCTCGTGTATATATATTATTTAACTCTTTGTAATTAATTGTTATCCAGTCTTATTTTTTATTTATTGGTATTTATAAGTACATTGATTGCAGCTATTCGAATCTTTGTTTTTTTATTCAATTTTATTTGGCTCGAATAATTATCATATAGTTTGGTGACACTTCATTAAATAACTGGGATAATTTTAATTCATGTGCATATAAAATCTTTTAGCTTTGCTCTTTTAAATTCCGTTGAATATTACGTCGATTTCTACATATATATTTTCGTCATCTCACTGTTAGATATCTTATGCTAATTTCCTTCTCAGTAACAGTTTTGATTTTTCAGATAGCTTGATTACTGTGGGATTGAAAATATTAATTCTCCTATTTGACTTCAATACTGTCCGTTCCTACGAAGGAAACTATATAATACTCCAAAGAAAAATTTACTTTTCCGGACCGCATACAAAAACCACTCCCGGCAAGTATAATATGTTATATTTATGTATATAGTATTGGTTAACCTACAAGAGTAATATTCATTTCTCGTGTATATATTATTTAACTCTTTGTAATTAATTGTTATCCAGTCTTATTTTTTATTTATTGGTATTTATAAGTACATTGATTGCAGCTATTCGAATCTTTGTTTTTTTATTCAATTTTATTTGGCTCGAATAATTATCATATAGTTTGGTGACACTTCATTAAATAACTGGGATAATTTTAATTCATGTACATATAAAATCTTTTAGCTTTGCTCTTTTAAATTCCGTTGAATATTACGTCGATTTCTACATATATATTTTCGTCATCTCACTGTTAGATATCTTATGCTAATTTCCTTCTCAGTAACAGTTTTGATTTTTCAGATAGCTTGATTACTGTGGGATTGAAAATATTAATTCTCCTATTTGACTTCAATACTGTCCGTTCCTACGAAGGAAACCATATAATACCCCAAAGAAAAATTTACTTTTCCGGACCGCATACAAAAACCACTCCCGGCAAGTATAATGTTATATTTATGTATATAGTGTTGGTTAATCTGCAAGAGTAATATTTATTTTTGTGTATATATATTATTTAGATATATTATTATATATCTTTGTAATTAATTGTTATCGTCTTATTTTTTATTTATTGGTATTTATAAGTACATTGATTGCAGCTATTCGAATCCTTGTTTTTTTATTCAATTTCATTTGGCTCGAATAATTACCATACAGTTTGGTGACACTTCGTTAAATAACTGGGATAATTTTAATTCATGTGCATACAAAATCTTTTAGCTTTGCTCTTTTAAATTCCGTTGAATATTACGTCGATTTCTACATATATATTTTCATAATTTCGGTATTAGATGCGAATTTTCTTTCTTAATTAGTTATTGTTATTGCTTTATTCTAAAATTTGACTTTGGAAATCTGAAAATGATTTCTCATTCATATTTATGTCTTTTTATTAATAATTGTTTCATATAATTATCTAATTTTATCCTTTTATATTTATATTTTATTTTTTTTTATTTTTATTAGCAACATGTCCAAGAATTACCATTGTTTATCAAAAAGGCGTAAAAACCAAATAATTTCATTAAATATTTTAAAATTAGATAAGGAGAAAACTGCAGATATACATGAGAAGCCTTTAAAAACTGATTTTGATATAAAAATGCGTACAGAGGCAAATTCAGAGTTTGTGATTTCTTCAAATGAGGCTTGTGCTAATTTCTCTGTCAGTAGTAATTTTGACTTTTCAGATAGTAGTTTTAATGATAGTTTTTCTAATGACATCTCAGACACATCAATATGTAATAATTCTGCACTATCTGATGCCTTAACCGAGTCGATCGATTTTGAAAACGAAGATTTAGTGGAAGATAAAAAAGATTCTTGTACTTTAGAAGAAGATTTGCGAAATTTAGTTTCGGATTGTTGTATTCCACAAAGCACTGTTGATAAACTTCTTCTCATTCTGCGAAAACATGTGCGCAATGATTTACCCCGCAATTGTAGAACGTTAATGAAAACGCCACGTAATATTTCCAAACAAATATCTTCTGTTAGTGGCGGCAATTACATACATTTCGGATTGTCTTTAGGTATAAAACGTTCTATACTCAAATATTGTCGAATAATGCCTCATGAAATAAAACTAAATATTAATATCGATGGTCTTCCTTTGAGTAAGAGCTCAGGCAGTCAATTTTGGCCTATTCTTGGTGCAATTGAACTTGACAATCTTCATACAGAGCCTTTTGTGATTGGTATGTTTCACGGAATAACCAAACCAAATAATGTGAATGATTTTCTTCGCCCTTTTGTTGATGAAGCGCGTATTGTTCTTCGAGATGGTATTTCGTCAGATAATCAAGATTATCATTGTAAAATCAGAATAAATGCAATATTGTGTGATGCACCTGCTAAATCGTTAATTACTTGTACGAAAGGCCATGCAGGGTACTTTTCATGTTCAAAATGCGTACAAGAAGGTGATTTCATATGCAATCGAGTGGTATATCCCGAAATTAATTGTATGTTAAGAACAAATGAATCATTCCGTACTCGTAATCAATCTGATCACCATACAGGTGATTCAATTTTAGAAAGTCTTGATATAGATATGGTTTCACAAATACCTCTCGATTACATGCACCTTGTTTGTTTAGGCTCAAGGCGTTTATTACAATTTTTCGTTAGGGGTCCAAAAAATGTAAGATTGTCAAGTGATGCAATTCGTATTATTGATCAATACCTAATTGACATAAGGAAATTTGTAATTAAAGAATTTGCAAGGCTGCCAAGAGGATTGTTATTTATCGACAGATGGAAAGCCACGGAAATTCGACTTTTTTTGCTTTACATAGGTCCAGTTTTATTAAAATCATTTTTATCGGATGATTATTATAATCTTTTTTTATCGTTTGCAATAGCTATTCGTATTTTAGCCGATCCAGAACGATGCCTATCTTTAAACGATTTTGCACATTCTTTGCTAATTTGGTTTATTTCTAACTATGGAAATGCATTTGGCTTCGAATATCTTTCGCATAACATACATAATTTAGAACACCTTGCAAATGATGTAAAAACGTTTGGAAGTCTCGATACTTTCAGTTGTTTTAAATTTGAAAGTTACATGCAAAAAATTAAAAAGCGAATTAAAAATTGTGGTAAACCATTGGAAGAATATTCAAATCGTTTTTTCGAATCAAATCGACTTCCGCCCGAACAACATTATTTAAAATCTTATCCAATTATTCATTATTCGAAAACAGCTCACATATTGGACAATAATATATCTTATTTAGAATTTAATGGCTTTAGCGTTTTTACAACAGAAAATGAAAATTGTTGTTTGTTGGAAGATAATTCTTTAGTTTTAGTTTCAGAAATAATTCAAGATAGTAAAAATATTCCATATGTACGTGTAAAACGCATTTTAGTAACGGAACCATTTTTTACCACTCCTTGTAATTCTAAAGAACTACTGGGCATATGTACATTTTCAAAAACAAGTCCTGTCATTGTAGAAAAATTGCTGGCTACAAAAATAAAAAGAAAATGTTTAAAACTGAAACATTTTAATTTGCACGACACGTACGTAATAATTCCACTTTTGCACTCACATAAATAAAATTATTTTTATCTTGTATTAATTTCATCTTGTAATATTTAATTTCATCAAATCATGTATTTTTTTTTACTCTTTATTCTGTAATGATATTTGAACCTTATGCATTTCTTCTCTTAAGGTTCCTTCTGACTCACTGACTCACTACTATCTCAGAATGTGACGTCAGAAACGAGAAAATATACAATAAAAATTTTTGCAAAATATATTATAAATGGAAAAATGTTTTAATAAAATAACAATTGCAATGCGATAGAATCAACTTGTAAATTATACCGAAAATTATCTTTTTGTTTTGAAGAGAAATTTAATCTTATTTATTTCTATATATTGTTAATTTGACAGATATCATAGCTATGAACGTAGCTTATTTTGTTTTTGGTTATCTTTCGTTTCCAAATATATGGTTATTTATTAATCATTAAAACAAAAGAAAAATTTTCAGTATATTTTACAATCTTTTACATCAGTCGATTCTATTAAATCCAAATGTTGTTTTATTGAAACATATTTCCATTTTAATATATTTTGCAAGAATTTTTATTGTATATTCTCTCGTTTCTGATATTATATTTTGAGATAGTAGTTTTGAGTTAGCAGGAGCCTTAAAAATTAAATTTTCAACTCTGGGCAAAGGACGACTTATTTAATTCTCTACAATTATGATTCTTCTTTTCTTCTTCTTCAATGACACTACTGTTTAAAGTCGAATAGTAGTGGCCTCCTGAAATTTGGCCTTCTAGATATCTACATTTTTGCATCCGCATTCTCCGTGTCCTCCCATTTCATCTTCAATCTTTCCCTTGGACGATTCCCATACAAAATTATTGCCGATTACAAAATTATTGAGTAGTCTTGTGATCTGAAAACATTGCCCGACCCACGGAAGCGTAATGCTTATATATTTGTAGTTTAGGTGTTCTGTGCGATATAACTCGTGATTATATTTTATTCTTCATATATCCTTTTTCTGTATCGGGCCATAAATTTTTGGCAGAATTTTTCTTTCAAAAGCGTCCAAAATGTCTGCAATTTTTTCGTAATTGATCATACTTCACATTCGTGAGCAACCATGCTGCGTATTAATGTTTTATGAAACATAACTTTAGTTTTATGAA